>NW_021145026.1:1281007-1313553 GCF_900634775.1 Gouania willdenowi | reverse complement strand
AAAGAACAATACACACACCTCATAGAGTGTCTCTGCTGGCTGTGAATCCTTGAATTTGGTTGATCAGATGAAATAAGACCCAATAAGCTGTGTTTCTAATGGTTAGATGGTTAACAATAACATAATACATAATAACATTTTCATTTACAAACTGCTAATATCTGGCCAGTATGGGGCTTGAACCCATGACCTTGGCATTATTAGCACCACGCTCTGACCAGCTGAGCTAACTGACCTATGAAGCTATAAAAATGTGTAAAAACATGGTTACGAGCAGTGCGTTACTTTTTACAGTAACTTGTACTGTAACGCAATATTTTTTTAAAGAAATAACGCCGTTACCATTACATTATGCTGCGTTTGTTGGTTACTTTGCTAGCTGCGGTGTACTTCCTGTTTACAGTGGCTCTACATATTTTTGCAGGACGCCGTGCCAACCACGGTAAAACAAGAAGAAGAAGAAGAAGAAGAAGAAGCATTGTCAGCATGTTTCTGTCACGTGCACCAATCATAGCGAGTCAATGCGAGAGCAGGACGAGCTACTCAGAGTGGAAATATGCGTATTATTTTACTCATTTGTCTCCAAACGATTACTTTACATTACATTACTGTGCTAAGGCTGAAAAATTACTGTTTTAATTTTGGAGCAGCTGTTTTGTGCTTTATATGCGCATCATTTATGGTTGTTTTATGGCAGTTTTTGTAAAGCAGAGTTGGTCAAAATGTATTCCTAATGTTAATTCAGATTGCTTTCATTTATTTATTTTAGAAGGTTTTTGTGTTTATGTTGAACATTATTGCTAGTTTTTGTACTTAACCTGTAAGGGAGCATTCTAAGGCTAAACACAACGGTTTTATGATGCTGAAGCCACTTTAATTTTTAATAATATTCAGGTTGTTTTGTGTGTTATTTATTTCACAATTCCTTGTAATATTTACAGTTTCTGCTGGTCTCAGATAAATAAACTGGTATTGAAAGAATACTTAGTGTTTCAGTCAGATTGGTGTTTGTAAAGATTAATACTGAGCAGAGTTTAGTTCTGTTAATGTAAATGATTATAAACTGTAGGGTTGGATACAGTAACATTTCATTTATCAGAGGCTTTTATACAAAACAATGTTAATACAGGGGCACAGTTGATCAACAGTGGATTATTATATTATTACACCACTAATATGAAGCTGTACGGACACAAATGACCCAAAATAAATAATACATTCTTTCATTCTAAGTAACTCAAAAGTTACTTTTTGCAGTAACGCATTACTTATTTCAGTAACTCACACAACACTGGTTATGAGTTAAAGCGCTTACGGTTCAAAACACCTAGAAAGTGGTGAGTAGACAATTAAAGCATGATATAACAACTGTAGCACAACTAGCATGTGGTTAAGATACATGGGTGTTTGTTGAGAGCTGATTGAACAAAGGCTATTGATTGGTAGCCTTTCAAATTGGTAAAAAAATAAAAATAAAGATTTGATGACGGAGTTGGAATTCCCTCATAACTGAGGACCAAAATAAGACCACACACTATCATAACTGTTGACATTAAGATGGAACTGTAAGAGAAAAAAGTTACACCATGAGATGGATTTTTAGAGCCCCGCCCCCAAAACTTAAAAAAAAGTGATGCCCAGTTGTACATGTAAGTGGTGTAGTGTATATCTGCCATGTGAAAGATCATCTATGCTGTCACACACAGGGCCTCATAGCTCAGAGGTTAGAGCACTGGTCTCTTAAACCAGGGGTCGTGAGCTCAATTCTCACTGAGGCCTTCTCTGGCCTGTGGAGTGTATCACTGATTGTGATTCTGATAAGATGTTTATTCTAAGAACAAACACTCTGTTTTAATATAGATTTAAGCTCATTTCAAAATGAGCCAATTTGTATCAGGAAACAGCTTAATAATTTTTCACTATTACTGAGTCAGTTTTTACTTAGATTAGTTGTTTTCTTCTTGTTCCAAAGCTTTCATTTGCAAAATTAAAAAAATAAAATAAAATAAAAAAAATAATTATTATTTGTTTATAGTCAGTATATTTCACTTATTATTGTGCTGGCGGAAGTTTGATTTCAAGTAATTTATTCTAATAATCATCCATTTCTGTTTATTTTAATGCTTTAGAATATTTATCAGGACCTTCTTATTTTAAGATTTAACATATTTTTTCAATATTTCTTGTTTAGTAAATTTAACTTGCTGCATCCTGATTAGCAATCATTTACTAGCTTTAGGTTTGGACCAGACGTGGGCCACAGTCTAGTATTGGTCACACCCAAAAGTATCGCTCAAAATACATACAGTATATGTCGAACTGTACATAGAACTGTAACATGGTTCCCCAGTTTAACACTAAATTATAATTTTTATAAATTTTTTCATGGCAATTACTATTACAATGTAAATTATCTGAACTCATTTCTAATGTAATTACAATTACAACAGCAACATATTTTTAAAATTACAATTATACCATCATTTTAATTCATGATCACTAGGGATGTAACGATTAATCGTAAGGCAGTTAAAAATTGATTCATAGGTATCACAGTTCACGTCGATGCTCTGAAAAATTAATCGCAGTACTTTTTTTAAACAGCAGAGGCCGCTATCTATTTATCCTTCCAGAGGTGTTGGCGGCAGGCAGAATCTGCTACTACTTTCTGTCTGGCCGCCTTCTACTCTTAAACATGTTCATAAATGATTCCTTACCCCTTTAGCACCAAAAGAATATCTGTAATATTACGTGAATATCTTTAAAAGTCACGTTTTTCTATTAGCTCTGTCTGCTAGCATAGCATCTCTTCTTCACCGGTAAATTAGCTGCATGCCAACCGACCACTGGGTTACCAGCGCCCTCTGCTGGTCCAAATAAATCTGACGAAAGAGACAGTGCAGAGTGGTTTTTTTTTTAAGTCCAATTGTTAAGGCACAAAATACATTTTCAGTTGCACTTTTAAAAAGAAAAAGAACTATTATGTAGTTTTGCATTGTTTACTAGAGAACCAGAATTTAAATTAATAGGCTTCTTCTTCATTTGTATTATTCCTTTATTTATTTCATTCAAGATTTATTTTTAGTTCAATTGCATTGTTTTGAATAGTTTATCAATGGTTATCAATTATCAATCAATAGTTTTCCCCCCCCAAAAAAATAAAGGAATATTTTTAGTCATAATTTGTCTACAGTCCCATTTTGTAAAATAAATCGTGAGAGAATCGTATCGTGAACTCAGTATTATAAAAATGACAAAAACCAAAAATCACCCAAAATCAAAAGTAAGGCTATAGCAAGGCATTTTTTTTTTTGAAAATTAAAAAAAAAAAAAAAAATTGAGTTAGAACCATCATTAGACCCTAAAAACTATGTGAAATATAATACACACACGTAAACAGGGCTAAGAAAGCAGTAAGGCACAAAAATGACAAAAACCAAAAATCACCCAAAATCAAAAGACTATAGCGAGGCATATTTTTTCAAAAAATTAAAAAAAATAAAGAATTAGTTAGGACCATCATTAGATATCAAAACACAACAACATAGGTTTTAAACAGTAAAGATAATAAAGTGCTTTTCTGTATCACAGATTACGTGGATCAGCTCCTAGACCTCCTATTTGAAAAGGTCTTGGAGGACTCCGCCCCAGCTGATGTCAATCCCCGTCCCTGTAGATCTGTCTGCTCAGTTTGACAGACCTGAGAAGCAGCAGGTGGTTGGCAGATATGTGTCCAGGTTCAGTCAAGGGCAGGTCTGAACCCCACATAATGTCCTTGGTCGTCTGGGAACTCAGTTCTTATTCTTAGGACAACACAAGCAGGGAGAGGAACCCAAAAAGCCCCAACACCAGCTCACAAAGCTTCTATATGCCAAGTACCTAGAACCACTGAAAACACAACATATTGTGTAAAAATGTGTTTTGGATGACTTGTGTGTGTCATCAACAATAAAAGTTTCATGTTTATACATTGATTTGTGTGATTTCAGTCTTTCATTTCAAACATATTATCCCCATAGCTGTAGAGGTCCATAGTGTGCTCTATATACTGTATATATAATGAATGCATTCTGCAGGTAGAACACATTCAGACACACTACTACCAGACCTGGATGCTCCACCATACAAGCAGGTGTCTTTAGAAGCTGATGTATTCATCTTGTAACATATATAAAATGAAAAGATAAGTGAGCCAGGCTAGCAGATAATAATCATTACTATTTCATTAACTAATGATTGACATTAGCTGTGGTATCTCCCTGGAGAAGATGTTTTCTGGCTCTGTTGCCATGGTTACACAGATTCCACAAGTACACCTATGCAAAGAAAGTGAATGAACATCTGAAAACACTGCCAGTGCAGTTTCATTTGGCTGTTTTTAACATCAATGTGTTTAACCATAAAGGCAGTCGACCACCAGAGAACGCTTTAACCTTTGTCTTGTGTTAGTGTCAGCACCGACTAGTTTTTAGTTTTTAAATACATAAAAGAGTCACATTCATGTGTTTATTGATCAAGGCTTTTTGACTTTGTCAGGAACCTCTATTTCAACAAAATAAAATAAAAAAATAAAAAAAATAATAAGATTATAAATCAATAATTAGAGCCAAAACTGAAATGATAAGTGCACTGTCAGCTGACACACTGACAGACAGCTCCTCTCCTAACCAGCCCTGCTTCAACATCAACCACAACAACCACAGCCACTAATGTCCAGTGACCCCAGAGACATTTATATATATATATATATATATATATATATATATATATATATATATATATATATATATATATATATATATATATATATATATATATACACACAGTACATACAGTGTGAACAAATTTAGTTAATGTACTGAAATTTTCCTTGAGTATTATTTTTAGGGGATAACTTTACATTTCCACTGATGTCATTACTCAGTACTTTTATATTCAATCAACTTATTTTTTTCTTTGTCACTGGCCACGTTTACATTTGAGCTTTAAATCTTCTTTAATTCAGAATAAAAGTTAAATCATCTTTAATTTCACCTTGTAAACATTTAATTCCTAATGCAAATTGAATCCCAACTTAAACTTAAATCTGAATTAGGTGGCTGGTTTATTCCGATTTCATTTCTGAATTAAATAATTCCTCTATCTTGTAAACACTTAATTCCGCTTTAATTTAATCCACTTAAACACTGTTATTAACTAGTATTTTCATTATGTACTTTATTTCAGTATTATTTTGGGCTGAATTTGAGAAAGTCTGAATCTTTAATCGTTCTCCTCATAAAGTCTGTTTCTGTTTTTCTGTCCACATTTACACAAATAAGGGTCTACATGGTGGTAAAATACATCAAGGTCTGAACAAAACATTTTTCTAGTGCAAAAAAATGCAACTTTCACCATATTTGCAATTTTTTCACTGTCACTGATGTTTCCATGCAGGAAAATAGCAACAAAATGTGAAATGAGATCAAATTGTTGGTTATCTTTTACTGAGGCCAAAATGTTTGATAATTCCAGGGGATCTATTGGGGGATTTACCATAGTGTTACAGATTGGTACAAAGTGCACAGCCATGTCCAGCTCATCATGTCAATCAGGGAGATCTGCTGCACCTGTAGAGTTGAGCACGACTGTGAGTTGTTGACAATCAGCTGGACTGGACTATATAAGGAGGATTTTCACTCTTCATTCAGTTGCTGTGAGAAATTGGATTCAGAAGGTTCTGCACCATGTGCTGGCCTTCTTTAAAGCTTGAGTTTGACTGTGAATAATTGATCCAAGTACTTCTATGATTGTTTGTGGTGAACACTGCCCTCTTAGTTTTGTAGTTTCCACCTAATTATTCTAATGAAAATTTGTAAATCATAAACTTTGCAAGTTGTAAAACTTACAATTCTTCTCAAAACTAAAGATTCAGCATTTTTCCACTTATTAAAAATGTTATAGGTTATTCAGATGAATTGGTTAGTGCTAAATCAATTTTAACCTCACAGGTGTTTGCTTTTTTATAAAGGTTTATAAAGTATTTATTTTGAATGAATTAATCATGACTCCATTTAGTTGGTGAGCAATAAAAATTTGTCAAGTTTTGGTATAAATTGGTCAACACTGTAAATTATTACTGAAAACATTGACATCTATAATTAACTATGGCAACGTTTGGATTTTATTTACTACTCAAACCATGACTCAGCAACAACAGTATGCATCTAAACTAACGTGTACACTACAAATTAATACTATTTATTATCCTGTTTTTATTGTAGTGTTTTTAAATAAAATAAATTATTATTGATTACATTAATGGGGTCAGAGGGTGGAGCTTATAACCACAAAACCAAGAGTGTCAAACTTATCAGAAATCATTCATTTAGGTTTAGATTGTAAAAGGAGAGATACAGATAAATATTTTATATGTCTGGCCCTGATGTGAAATGAGGATGAAAGCTGATCATGTTTAAAGTTCATTGTTTTATGGTGTAGGTGATCTTAACAGTGTTACAGTCCAAATAGTATCCAGATAATCTGGTGACTGACTATCTACTGTGAGGCTGGTGTGAGGAACAATGGATGTTAGAACTTCTACCATTTCACACTTTTGCTAAAACAATTACATCTATATTGAGGACAGTAAATATATTTATTTTACATGTTATAATACCACTAGCCACTAACACAATGACAACACTAGCCTCTTTGGTGCTCTAGGACAGGTTTTATTTTGGCCCCTCTTATATGGTGTTTTATATATCAAGCAATTGATATTTACATTATTGTTATATTATTATTATCAGAATAATTTCTAACACTTACATAATGGTCTATACAATATCCACAAAGACGCTTTACATAAATAGAAAACATGAGTAAAATTAATTTTTTTAGACATTTTATTTAATTTTGATAAAAGTGTTTCACATATAAAATTACACAAACAAGTGAATAAAAGCCGATTTAAATATTTTAGTAACAGGTTTCAAATACAAATTATTAATATTATTACAGTAAAGCATTGCACAAAAACAAGATACTGATAAAAGATAGATAGTGATGTGTTGGCTCATCAAAGATTGTTTTTAATTTAAATACTTATGACTAAAATGTTTTTCTATTGACATTCACATTTTGTGAAAAAAAACAAAACTTCCAGATTTGACGTAACATTACTATTTGTTTCTCTCTTTGTCTGCACATGCTGTTAAAGGTCAACATTACAAGAAATGCAATATTTCATAGACAGCAATGCATGTTTTGTTAGTGTAATTAAATAAAATAATTTATTTTATTGTATAATGTGACCATCACCAGCCCTCCCTGTAAGGAAAGGTAAGACATACTTTATAAAGGAGGACATAAAAAGAAAGGGCAGTGTTACACCTAGATGGGGGGAAGGGAACAGGGAAGAGGGAGTCAGGGTAGAAAATGGAAAGGGTGGAGAAGAGCTGATTATTTTAAAGTGAGAGTGAGATGTGATGTTATAGTTGTGTATATTGTGCGTATTGTAATCAAACCAGTCTGGTGACCAGTGTGGAGCTTAGCTATAAAAGTGGTGGCTGTGTACAGAGAGAAGGAGTGAGTGGTAAAACCTAAAACAGGTATTTAGGATCAACATGTCTAAAGTTAAGCCCAGTAACAGTTTTATCCCACAGTCCAAGGCCAGTACATTGTAGACCAATGTTTGTGCAGGAACCGCTACTGTAAACCCAAGCACTGCCCCAGGCCTGAAGATGCAGCCAGGCTAGCAGAAAGAGCCCCCCCCCCCCCCCCCCACCCCCCACCCCCCACCACCACCACCAGGGCCAAGCAGCCCCCCAGACGTCTCCAAGATTCTAAGGTGAGAGGCAGCCACTGCCCCCCACATACACACCATACTGGGTCAAAATGTTTACCCAAGAATGGGTAAAAACTATTCATGTTGATGGGTTAAAACTACTAATAAATAGTTAATAAGGTTATCAGTTCAGCTGGGGTTAAAAACAATCATATATTTATTAACATGTTTTTACTTTAACTTCAGTATATTGTAATTTCTTATAAATAACCATTAAACAATGAAATAACAAAATGCTATTCCAATTTTTTTCATTGCCACTGAACAATACTTATATATATATATATATATATATATATACACACTGAACAACAATATAAACACTTTTGTTTTTGCTCCTATTTTTCATGAGCTGAACTCAAAGATCTAAAACATTTTCTATAAACATTAAAGATCTGTTTCTCTCAGATATTGTTACAAATGTGTGTAAATGTGTGTTAGTGAGCAGAGATAGCCCCTCCCACCTCACAGGTGTGTCATATCAACATGCTGATTAGACAGAATGATTATTGCACAGGTGTGCCTCAGGGTGGCCTCAGGGTGGCCACAATAAAAAGACAAAAAACAACAATTTTACACCTTAGCAGCCCACTGCTCCTCTGTGGTGGTTACATTAGGGATTTTTCAACATTGGGGTTGTGACCCCATGTGGGGTCACCTGGAAATGAATTGGCATCGCCTGAAATGTCTAGTAATAATGAAAATAAAATAAAAAATACAGATATTTAAAAATAATAAATGTAAGTTCTAAAATAAATTAAAACATGTAATAATAATAAAATAAAAAATTCATACTTTGTCAGCCCACTGCCATTTTTAAAATAATTACTAAACATATTTTATAAAATGTAATTAATCTATTTTTATTTATCTATTTTGCACATTTAAAATAATCTATACATAATATCTCTAAAATAGATATACAGTTCAGGAAGAGGCAGAATGAGCTTAAATAATTATATATATTACATTAACACCTCACACATGATGTCATACAACTGTATTCTATACTTTCACTTTGTCAAATATAAATCTATATAAAATGCAGTATATAAATATCTGAGCCTGCACTTATTGTTACTTTGTCCACTGATAATGGCTACTCTGTATTTGTAAAACAAACATGATCAAAACACTAATTTTAGAGAAATAAGTGTCCATAAATGTGTGATATAAAATGTGAACCAGTCACTGAGCTGTCAGTTCATTGATGTGACTTTATTTTATGACTGTGTAATTGGTTCATCATGACCTTGTAACTTTTACAACCTAAACTACCTCTTTTTTTCACTTATTCCCTGCAGTTACCAGCAGATAACTGCAGAGAATACCTTCTATATGAAGGGCCACACTTTAATGGGGAATGGGCCATGTGTCAACAGCAGTAGAGAATGAGGACAGCCTGCTGCTGGACCCCCCTCTCCTGACGTCCACATTGCTCCAGTGCAGAGCCAAACAGGTGTGCTCACTGTGGAGGGCACTGTGGTGATGGTAAACATGACAGTAGTGGGTCTCACAGTACACTGATCCTCACACACTCACCACAGTCTGAAAGTAGGACTCTACATGACACTAACATCTCCCTATGTTCTTTGTTTGGTGGATCCCATCAGGATGAGGGAGGGGCTTATTTATATTTGTCTATTTATCACTTAAACAATTTTACACAAGAGGCCGTGCTGTTGTGCTGAAATCACACCACTGCTGATATTCAGCACAACAGCATGATTTACAGTGTGATATTACTTTTATACAACAGTTCTACAAGTGCATTTTATTAGTTAACAGTATTAAGTGACAACAAATTATTGATTTATGTATTTCATCATTTATTTGGCTCCTCCAAAACAAATAGGTCCACATCTGGAAGGGAGACGAGGCTGTTGCCAGGTGCATGTAAATGGCAACTTAAAAACAGTTTAAAATAAAATAAAATATATTAACATCAACAAATAACAACAACACAGTATCTTGCATCATCAAATTCTTACACATCTCACAAGATAAAACAAGTCCAACTTTTAGCTGAGGATACAGATGTGGAAACTCCAAACATCTGCAGGGGAAATTTGCAGTGTTTCAGCAGCATTAGATAAATAAACGGGGTAATAAATAATAGGAGATATTTACACACATGGGAGATGGGCCTTTACACAGTACAGTGAGAAAGAGGAAAACAATGCGTGTTTTTCATTTTATGTTTGTATTTGGCTAATGTTTTATTTTAAGAGTTATTTAACTCTCTGTAATATGAATCATTTCAGTTGGTTAATGACTGTGTTAAAGGACACAAAGCTTCAATTTAAAACAAACTGCATATCTCAGTTTTACCAGTAGGAGGCAGTGTGGTGCCGTGTTTCATTCATGAACTCTCTTTGTTAGTGAACTCGTTGTTTCCTCAGTTTTGCTGAGTCATGCTGTACTGAACAGACGCACTGTCGTATTCCTCATCTTTTCTCCTGTTTACACAGGTTTGTAAAGCTTGAAAACATGTCAACATGTGTAAGAATGTGGTTTAACACTAAAAGACAAGCTAAAACATAAATGAAAGGTAGTTAAAGAATGTTTTTGTTAAGAAGCAGGTACTTTTAATTTGTGTTACGTGCAGGCCAAGATGGCGCTGCTGATCGTAATGTGTTTGTGGTTACTACAAAATAAGAGTCTGGTTTAAGTTATTGCTCCAGTACATTTCACTCAGTAATAAATATTGTGTTTCTGGTAAAAATGTAAATGTTTATATTATTAGGTTATAGTCATTGTTAAACATGTTGAATGATAAAAGTATATAAAAGCTTGTAGTTGTTTTAACAAGGAAACACAGATAAATATGTTTATTTTTGATATTATTTTGATGGTTTACCTGAGGTATATTTGAACTAAAGGTAAAGTAATTAAGGGCTGAAAGAAATAAATTCTGTTTAATGGCTGAAAGAAAGTTCATCTATGCAGTTTTACACTGTTCACACTTAGAAATATGGTAATGGTGATTTGTGTACATATGTCTATTGTGTGACTGAAAATGATGTTATACAGAGAAAAGACAGTTAGTAAAAATGAATTCATTTTAGATATTGATGAATAAAAGAGAATGCTGAGTGAAGCTGCTCTGAACAGACGTACTGTCGTCTTCCTCATGTTTTCTCCTGTTTACACAGGAACTTCATTAGTTTATTTGTCTTCAGTCTGAGACCTCTAACACATGACAGAACTTTACACAATAAAACATGTAATTCTTAAATAGACTTTTTTATAATTTGTTTAGATAAAATCTAAGTTTAATTTTTTAATTCTTAATTTTTGAAGGTGAGTACAAACATGACAACAGTATAATGCACACTATAGTAAATTATTTTCCTTTTTAAAAAGCTGCAATTAATTATTAATATATTTATAATATAATTAAATTAATTAATTATAATATATATATATACCCAACTCCCATGAGGAAAGCCAAAATATGTCAGAAGGTAAGCTTTATGTTTTCTGAGTAGATTCTCACATGTTTTTTAAATTAAAAAAATTCAATTTTACTTCTGGGCAGAAACACACACACACGTACGCACGCACTCACACATACATACGCACAGAAACACAAGCATTCACACATATACACAGAAACGCACTCACATGCACAAACAGAAACATATACACTCACATTAACAAAAGTTATTTGTTCATCTTGTTATAGTGCATTCAATTTGAAAACATGTTAATGTTTTTGAAATAAATGTCCTGTGTGACACACACACACACACACACACAGTTATTGTTAATTAGTTATTTCTTCATATTGTTATATAAGTTATCTGTTCATATTCTTGTAGTGCATTCACTTTTTACATTAAATTTGAAAATGTGTTCATGTATTTGAAATAAATTACCTGTGTTCCTATCGGCATCAATATATTTTTACATTTAGCAGTTCATTGCTACATCGTAATGCATCTGAAGTTTGTGTAAAATGATGATAATCTAATAATCTAGTGCAGTCTGCTGTTGCTATAGTGAAGGTGAGGCAACTTTAAGGAATAAAGTCCTTCATCTGACAAAATCAAGGTGGTAAAGATGCATAACATTCCCAAGTAACTTTTTTAATTGTTATTTACTAATATGATAGAAAATAAATAAATATATATATATTCTTATTCCCACAAAAATACTATGACATTTTTACCCAAAATGTTTGTGACCTGATGTCTTTTACATAGGCGCAATAGATTAAGCAGAAGGATTGATTTCCCAAGATGGAATCGAAATGGTTAATTACTAAAATAATAGTAATTTAATAAATACATGAATTAATTGTTATTTTTATAAAAAAAATATTAACAAAATATTTGTGACCTGATATCTTTTAGATGGGCTCAATAGATTTTCCATGATTTTCCATGATTTATCCCAGGGGTCACCAACATGGTGCCTGCGGGCACAATCTAACCCACATGAATCACCTGAGGGGGCCTCAGGAGCTGTAGTAATCAATGAGCTCCATCCCAAATCTGAATTACTTTCTAGGATTCAAACTCACAAAGATGAATACATATGAGAAATGTAGTTACTACTCAGTAGAGTTTTAGTAATAAATTGTTACTATATCTAAATATGTTCATTGTCACTGAAACATTGTGACCAGTGTTTTAAAATGTTGCAGATTTGGTGTGTATATATATTTATATATAATAAATCCACCTATATATTCATAATATATTAAAAAAAATGCAAGGTGGATTTTCATAAAATATGACATTGTTACATATTAAAAATCACACAAGTTATATGATTATGTAAAAGTTGTTTGTTAGTAAGTAGTAAAATAGGAAGATGATAATTTTTTATGAGATGTAATGAAAATGAAACAATTGCAGACATTAGGAGAAATAAAGTGTTGTATGTTGAAACTACCTTTTTAAATTACTGCTCGCCTTCCTTATTATCTTACTCTATAATTAAAGTGAAAACGTGAACGGGGGGAGTATTTTCTTTATTTATTAGTTATTTAGTTGTTTTTATTTTTATGTTGTCAAGTTAGTTGGTCCACTTAACCCTGATTGACTCATAATCCAGTAGGTGGCGGTAATACAACTTTCAGGATGTCAACCGCAATAAAAAAAAAACGAAGAAGAAGAAGAGCGCTACTTCCGCTCGTCAACAGCTCCGTCTTGCTGAGCTGCTGCTGCTTACTGGTCATAGCCCGTGGTGGTAAGTGTTACTTACACATATTAGTAAGAATGTCGCTTTTTAAACATTATGAGACAATGTTGTTCATATCACTTTACTTAATGAATGGGAAGTGTTTACAAGTTATGAACACGTCATAAAAACATTGAAATGAAAACCAACGACCGCTAGCATGGCGTGGCTAATGCTAGCAGCCCGTGTCAGAGGAGTTTTGGCCTGAAAATGTAGTGCAATGTCAAAATTTCACTCAAACTTAGTCGGGTAATAAGATTTCCTTGATATTCACCTGATAAGATTTAATTATAATATAATTAATTATTATATATTTAATTATTAATCCAGATGTCTTAACTAGGGGATAATGAGACAATGGAAGACAGGAAGGCCTTCATTGAGTTCCTGAAAGAACTGTTGAATCTGGATCCCTTCATTACGGGGTCATACCTGAGCCAGACAGCAGAGAACAGTGAGTAACTGCACTGTTTAAGCATTCACGCACATGGAAATCAACTTGTTGTTCTTTTGAATTTTGTACTAATCTTTATAAATTTCTCCTCTAGTCAAACCGAGGCACAATCGGCCTTTAACTGGGATGCTGAGTACCCCGTTTTTAATGAGAACTACAAATATGGACTCATTGTGACATATTAGACCAAAGATTGCAGTATTGAGTATTTTCTCTCTCATGCAATTGGCATAATTTAGCAACAATTTGACAATAAACATTTATGATTTACCTGCTTTGTTAATGTTTTATTAGTTTTGATCTCTTTCTCAAACATTTATTTCAGCTTTTTGGGGAAGTACCTGACATTGTAGTGTGTTAAAAGTTCTGCAACGCTGCTAAAAGTCTTGGATAGAAATGAAAAGGGGCTACAGTAATGCCACTGATACAATAACAGATCATATTATTAGAATTGGTAACACATTTGTGATGGAATGAAATCTGACAAAATATTGATTGATTTATGAACAGTAGTGATCATTTTGATTTAAAAAGGGTTGATGATGGGTGAAGCTAAAAAAAAACTTCACACCAAAATAATAAAGAGTCTCTGCTCTCTAAAAGGTGACAGAGAGATTGTTCACCCACTGAATTTATCAAAATGATGGATAAAATGAGGACCTGAATTATAATTAGAAACTACAAAATAGATCCCCTGGAATTATCAAACATTTTGGCCTCAGTAAAAGATAACCAACAATTTGATCTCATTTCACATTTTGTTGCTATTTTCCTGCATGGAAACATCAGTGACAGTGAAAGAATCTTGTCAATAAATTGCAAATATGGTGAAAGTTGCATTTTTTTGCACTAGACAAATGTTTTGTCATGACCTTGATGTACTTTACCACCATGTAGACCCTTATTTGTGTGAATGTGGACAGAAAAACAGAAACAGACTTTACGTGGAGAACGATTAAAGACTCAGACTCAGACTCAGACTAAAATTCAGCCCAAAATAATACAAAAATCATGTAAAGTGTAAAGATCAGATGTATTTGATGTAAAGCTCTTTGTTGTTAGTATTTAGTAGTTCAGTGTGCTCACAATGACAATGTGTGTTTCTGAAGTGTGTTTATTTGTTAGTGTTGTGGTTGAATGAGCTTCTTTTGAGACGTGTATCAAGTGTTTTGTTGGTGAGAAACACTTTAGTGGATGACATTAACTGTTGAGCTGAGATGACTGATGGATATACAGGCTGTGTTTAGAGTTTGGAACATGTGACTTCAGTTTCAACCAATGCTTTTTAGCAATAAAAACAAAACTGTAATGTCACAATTTCAGTGGAAGAACGGAACGTTCCATTCCTTCTATTTCTTTTCATTTGTTCTGTTTTCTTTGGGTCGTACCAAGTGTTCCTCTGTTTCTGTAACTTTACGTTTACTAACGTCTGTTAGCTAAACTCACTAAACACTCAGATATTTGTTTTACAGGAAAACATACACAGAAATGTGATATGATCCCAAACATGGTTTAGTCCATGTCATGCAGATATTTCATGATTATTAGATTTTAAACGAGATTATGGTGAAATTTGGCCTATTCGTCCATTTGCTAAATTTACTGAATATTCAGTCGCCTTCAGTGAAAAATAACATGTAAATGTGTCATTTTCTCCCAAAACATTAATGTGAGACATTTCTGTGTAAAACTGGATCCTGATTTTAAATGAAGAGAAAAACAAACAAGAAAAAAAAATTACATGTTTTCTCTTATCACAGATATCAGTCTATGCATTCAAAACAACTCAGGATTTTACAACTTCCTACTTAAAAAAGTGACCTTGAACGCCACCTGAAGGCGGAGCTCCAACTCAGTAAAGTCAGGAAATAAAAATAATGTAATATTCTATCAGTCGCCATGTTTGAGATATTTCAACGTGTCGCTGATGAAACGTAGAATTACAGCTGCTTCCTGATTGGCTACAGTCATGAGTCAGCTTTACACTCACACACACACACACACACACACACACACACACACACACACACACACACACACACACACACACACACACACCCCTGTCAGGAACTCACACATCCTGGTGAGCTCCTGTGCCACAGGATTGTTTCTTAAAGCACATGAATGTAGATCTGTGTGTAGCACTAACAAAGGCTTTAGGACGTCCTCATAAACAAATTGAGATTAAAACCTGGAATGTGAGAGAATTTGTTGCTTTTATTACTTCACGTTGCTGCTTTTCCTCCTCCAGACAAAGGTGTGTGTGTGTGTGTGTGTGTGTGTGTGTGTGTGTGTGTGTGTGTGTGTGTGTGTGTGTGTGTGTGTGTGTGTGTGTGTGTGTGTGTGTGTGTGTGTGTGTGTGTGTGTGTGTGTGTGTGTGTGTGTGTGTGTGTGCGTGCGTGCGTGCGTGCGTGCGTGCGTGGTGAGGACTCCTCCACACCCTCATTCCTTCCCAGTATAAAACATATGAAACCAGTTTACCCTCATTCTGCTGTGATGCATCACCAGTTACTGTAATTAAATACACCAACAGCTAAACCTGTCTTTGTTCCAGAGCCTTTTCAGATTTGAATGTAGTCCTAGTAATAATAATCACATTAAAAACACACTTCAGATCAGGCTTTACACCACCAGGATGTTTGGGACAATCACAGTTACAGTTTTTATCAGTTGTTAAACACAAATACTGCTATTTGAGACACAATGACCACAACATGGAACTCATGCACCAACCCTCCCTGAACCAATTCTGCTAAAATACAAACACAATCCCTGCTTTACACTTACATTTCAGTTGTAAAACACACTTTTTTCTAAACACTACATACAATTGTCTGCATTTGATACAATTTTCATGAAGAAAATCTCTTGTTTTCACCAGGAACACACTGTCATTTAAAATGATAAAGTTGATTGCTCTACGAGGTTCACTAACTGATCACATGACCAAACACCTGTCACACAGGTTTACAATTATCAATCAGAGCTTCAGCATAAAAGGACAACAGGTGAGTGTTTCTGTTCTGGACCAATGGATGCCAACATTAGAAACAGAGGCGGAGCCACAGGAGTGAGAGGAAGAGGAAGAGGAAGAAGAGGAAAGCAAAGGACTGTAATCTCTGATGAGATCTGAACCACTTTGGTTGATCATGTGATCAATCATGGTGTTACAATGAGGGATGTCCCATTGTTCACACACTCAACTTTGAATGAAAAAAAAAAACATTCTCAACGCTGGAAAATATGGAAATAATTGCTTTGTGAACGAGCTTCAAACAATTTAAGTTGTGCACAAATTAACATGATTTTGCCAAATTAAATTATTTTCATAATTCCACATTTCTTAATGCAGTCCAAGTATGATCTATACTATGAGCTAGTGTCTATATAGACAAGAGAAAGGTCATCCTACAGGGTCATATCTCATCACCATATATGGAATCAACTTGCTCTAGAAATAGATGAGAAAAAGACAACCTATCAATCAGTGAAACAGGGAGATTGTTGTTTGACCCCCAAGTTTAAATATATCTCAGTGGTACACTGACTCAAAAATGAAGGCCTCTAAGCTCTTTGCTGTGATGTATAAGAAACAGTTCATCTTTGTTCAAAAGAGTATAAACCTTTTAATATCAAGATATTAAATACTTTAATACACTTCTAGAGCGTTAGCTGTTAGCAGCTAGCAGAGCGTTAGCTGTTAGCAGCTAGCAGAGCGTTAGCTGTTAGCAGCTAGCAGAGCGTTAGCTGTTTGCAGCTAGCGGAGCATTAGCTGTTAGCAGCTAGCACTAAACAGAAGCAAATAAAATAAATAACTAGCTTAACAAAAAGACGCTGATCACATGGCAACAGTGGTCTATTAATTTATTTCATTGTAAATTAACGTCATTTTAAGATAACTGTGTATTTTAATGCAAATGTAAATAGTGACGTCACAGTTGATGTTGATGTGTGTTCATTACTGATATTTTATTATTTAATGTAAATCTGTAGGTTTTGGATCTTTTCACAAAATATGAATGTCAATAGTAAAATATTTTAGTATTAATAATAATAATTGATGAGCTAAATTATCACTAGAGCCACTTTAAATGTTTCTATTTTGTATCAAAGTTACAGTTTGTACTAAAGTCTTCAAGCTGCAGCTGTTTAAGTTCAGTTATTGTTGTTTTTATTTTGGTTAAAGCTATTAGTGCAATGCCTTTAATCTATTAATATTAATAATTTGTCATTTGAACCTGTTACTAAGATCTTTATTTAAATTAACTTTTATTTAATCGTTTGTGTTCTTTTGTGTGTGTGTGTGTGTGTGTGTGTGTGTGTGTGTGTGTGTGTGTGTGTGTGTGTGTGTGTGTGTGTGTGTGTGTGTGTGTGTGTGTGTGCGCGCGCTGGGACTATAACACACCTTCATTACTTCACTGGATAAAATATGTAGAACCAGTCCAACCTGAAGCTGCTCCCATTATGGGTAGAATTCAACATATGTGTCAGTTTGTTTCACTTTCTAGGGTTGGAGTCAATTACATTTTTCAATTACATTTACGTCTTCAATTATCCATGTTTGATTACGACTGAATTACAATTACAGTGACCACCATTTTTTCCATTTTCAATTATTATTGTCCCCTGAAAGTCAATTACAATTATATTCTCAATTACTAAGTTCAAATTCAATTAATACCAATTACAATAATAAATACCCCCTTATTTCCTTACTGTGTACATGACAATAAACACTGTGAATCTAGAAATGGATGCTCTAAAAGACCAGATTTGGGCCCCAGGCCTTGAGTTTGACACCTGTGCTTTACAGTAACAGACCACCAGGACGTCATATAATTGGCCAAAGGAAACGTCCTGGGGCAGCGTGGGATAAATATCACATTGTGTGCCACCATAACTACTGCACCATCATACCAAACTGGGTCCCTATAATGCCAACACAATCACATTTCTAGATGGACTTCATGATGCAGTGGTACAGGATAGACCAGAGCAGTCCAGGTTTTCTGGGCGACCGTGGCTCAGGTGGTAGTGGGTCGTCTTCTGATCGAGAGGTTGGGGGTTCAATCCCAGTACCTTGGGACACTGAACCCTAAGTTGCTCCCAGTGGTCGACTAGTGCCTTGAATGGCAGTCCTGTCCCACTGGTGTGTGAATGTGAGAGTGATTGGGTGAATGAGCTGATGTAAAGCGCTTTGAGACTGCTTCAGTGTGGTGATATAGCGCTATATAAATCAAGTCCATTTACCATTTGTTGTCTGGGATCGTGTTGGTTTCCATCAGGCTGCTCTGGTCCACAACTGGTTCACCAACCATCATCCATTAAAAGTTGTGTATTTGCCCCTGACTCAGCATTTTCTGAATCCTACAGAGGTGGTGTGTATATGACCACCAACCACATGCCCGTATATCTCTTCTGGTCCTCTGGAACAGGTCTGGGGGGACATTGATGTGAGGTCAAGGGGAGATCCTGTGGTCAGACCCCAACAGACGGATGGATCCATAAGCACACATTATTGTGTTTTTCTATGTTTACACTGTATTGTTTTATTTCTGCTTTAGCTGAATTTACTGAACTGTAAAATACATTATTGTAATAATTTAGAATTGAGTATTTCATTTTTTAGTTGGTGTGAAAACTCTGTGGAACTGAATAAAAACAGTGAAAACTAAAGACTGCAGTGTTTTCTATAAAGTAGACTAGTGTGTTGCTGCTCATTTGAAAGTGTATTTATATGATAGAAGTGTGTATCATTTTATTATTACAGTGATATTTAGACAAAGGATTGTTAGGTTATGATAGCAGAGTTTATATTTGACATAGATGTGAATGCTTTATTTCACAGTGTTGTGTCTTATTTGCTGTGGCTAGAGTTTTGACTCAATGAACAAAGTTTTACAGTTCACGTTCAATCAATAGATAGAAATAGAATAGAATAGAATCAACATAATAGCACAGGCCCCTCCCACCAACATTCCAGTACACTTTAAAGAGTGTTAATGTCTATGGTCATATTTCAGGTCAGAAGGTGAAATGATTCCATTACAAACTTTGAACAGTTCATTCAGATGGTCTTTATATGGTGGAGAACAGTGGTCTGGTGTGCTAATAATTGTGTGCTAATAATTGTATGCTAATAATTATGTGCTAATAATTGTGTTTTAATAAGTGTGTGCTAATAATTGTATACTAATAATTGTGTACTAATATATATGTGCTAATAGATGTGTGCTTATAATTGCTTGCTAATAATTGTGTGCTAATAACTGTGTGCCAATAACTGTGTGCTAATAACTGTGTGCTAATAATTGTGTGCTAATAATTGTGTGCTAATAATTGTGTGCTAATAATTATGTGCTAATAACTGTGTTAATAATTGTGTTAATAATTGTGTGCTAATAATCGTGTGCTAGTAATTGTTTGCTAATAATTGTGTTCTAATAATTGTGTGCAAATAATTGTGTGCTAATAATCATGTGCTAATAATCCTGTGCTAATAATCCTGTGCTAATAAATGTGTGCTAATAATTGTGTGCTAATAATTGTGTGCTAATAATTGTGTAGCCTGCCACACTCAGTGTTTCCCATACTTTTTACAGTCCTGTACCCCTTCAGACATTTAACCTGAAGTCATGTACCTCCTACTCCTGCACACTTAAAAAAAACATAATGGAATGCAGTGTTTTTCAACCTTGAGGTCATGACCCCAAGTAGGGTCACCTGAAATTCAAATGGGGTCCCCTGAAATGTCTAATAATTTATAATAATAGAAAATATCTCTCTAATAAATCATGATTTTTTTTTTCATATTATAACACCACACACAAACGCATTGTTAAACAACTATATTCTATACTTTTACTTTCTCAAATATAAATCTAGTTCAAATTAAATAAGTATAAAAATAGTATAAATGCTATAAATATATCTGAGCTGGTGCATCTCATCAAAAGCTAATTCTTTATTTATTTATTCAGTTTATTTCCGACATGGTAACATTCACTTTTTTTTTTTACATTTTTTTTTTTTTTTGTACATGCCAAAACAGGAGACGAGAGAAGCAGTTTGCTTATCTGGGTCCCGTCCCCTGTTTTACCATCGCAAATTTACATGGGTTTACATGTCTCTCTGGTCAAACATTCGTGAGTTGTTCTGAACAGTCCTTTTTTGTGTATTCTCATCTGTAGTCAGTGTTGTCTTGTTTTTATTCCTCCTCCTCTCTATCGTTGTTCGTGTTGGCCTTGTTCCCTGCCAGACGTTGTTAGCATTCCTCCAGTTCAAGAATAGTTCCTCTTTCGAAGGTGTTTGGAATGTTTTTCCCTTTTCATCCATAATGTCACCACTCGGGAATGTCTCTTTTGGACACACAAGTTTGCAGCTTGTTTTGTCTCTACATCAAGGTTAATCCAGCTGTTGTTAGTTCTATTGGCAGTGTTGTATTTTCCACTGTTAGATTTAACTTGTATAAACACATTATTATATCTTAGTTCATAAGAAAGGTAGTAATTTCATTGTACAGGAAAACGTGTTTCTAACTGCACATATGACAATAAACACTTTGAATTTAAATTTAATGTAATCCTTAATCACCCCACCACCTAGCAATTGAAATGAATAAATGACAGACCTTTTTTACTCTTGGTTTCCACATTTAATTCAGTCTCCGTAAAATAATCACATCTTAAAAAAAAAACTCTCCGTAGACGCTAAAAATGTATAATATTAAAATGGAGTCACGACACATAAAGAGTTGTGAACTAGTGATGTAATGTCATATACAGTGTAGCCCTACAGTAAAATGCGTCTCTGAATCTGACCTATCCTGTTAATGAATAATATATAATAATATAAGAAGAATAACTGCAATATCATAAAAGAAAATGCAAGTGAGGATGCAGGTGCTGGCAATAGCATTGGCTAGCATTAGCTTAGCTTTAGCAATATGCTAGCAACATCATTAGCCTCATTGAAATGAAAACACTTACAAGATGTATATGAGGTGTTTCATACATGATTAATTACAAACACTATGTATTCTTATAATAGTATTATTAGGATATATTTTATGTAATCTTATTTTGAAGGGCCAAAGCATAGAGACATGAAGCTGATAAAAGACAGATGTTCTCCACCAGATTATAGCTAAACAGCTAGTTTCCATCTGTATAAAACATACAATAACATTGTCAAGTCCTCCTTAATTTTGTGCTGTTCCTGACTTGATGGAACCTCTCTTTACCGGATGTTTGCCCCGGATTTCACTCAAGAACCAGACGTTCATTTACTTCTTTCTTTTTTATTTAGAAGTAATGGCTTTAGGTTTGCACATCAGCTTAGCCTTAGCTTTAACTTCAGCCTTAGCTTTAACTTCAGACTTAGCTTTAACTTCAGACTTAGCTTTAACTTCAGCCTTAGCTTTAACTTCAGCCTTAGGTGAAAAACCTCGAAAGAAAAATACACAGTACAATAATAATCAGATAACCATTCATTCAAAGAAATAAACTTTAGCTTTCCAACTCTAACTCTTTTCACATAATTCATGCAGTTATCCGATTTTAAACAAGTAGCACTTTCTAAACAGGGTTTCAACCTTCAATATAAGTTCATTATACTTAATCATTTTAACTTCCACATTTTTAAATATTTAACCTGTACCATAAACTTAGTGTTTATTTTATTTATTTAACAAAGAAACAAATCATCTCTTTATAATCATCTATTTAGTAAACCCAGATTGTTGAAAGAAAGTTAACTTAATACTTAATAACTCATGTCTCTTTTTCAACAGCTTTAATATTTCTACTGAATATAAATCATTGTAAACTACTTATTTAATAACCTATTTTTAACCATTTAATCTTATCTTATTTATACTTATATGTATAGTTTTACCAACACAGTTAACTTTGCACCAGACATAAATTGAACAACCCCTTAAACTAAACAAGTATCAAACTCAAACATTTTTTCACTGCCTGTTAAACAAAGACTTTTATACAAATGAACATTAAATAGATTCAACTCAATTTTCCATTTTAGCAGTGTTACGTCTTAAGTCTAATGAATTGTCCGATAAACAGAAGTTATCTCTCAGCGCTTACCAGCTGCCCATCCAATCATTTAAAGAGTCTTTTGCACCTCACAGTAAGTTCAGTCCCAGGTGAGGGGACAGAACACTTTCCCACTGGAGCTAAGCACTGCTACTGTCTCAGCTTCACCCACAGTCACTGGTTTGTGCCATTATCACCCTCAGGTGTGCTCACTCACCGGTGGGAAGGACTTCTACCTGGCCCCTCCCTTGCCTAGCAGGAGGGTGAGAGGCAGCTCACATGCAGTTTAGCAGAACAAACATACAATCAATAACAATAGTAAAATGTAGAAGAACAATGAGTTAAGAACAGTCAGAACATGCACTCTCACATGCACACACATGAACAGCATCACACCTGTACATGACATCCACACCTGTCATTTACAGTAACACACCTGGACACACACATCCTCTCATTCATTATTGATAAACAATAACCATCAGTTCAATACACAAAGTACATTTCATCAAATCCACATGAATGTGTTGTTGGTAAGTTGTAAGTCATGTGGTTCAAACATAGTGTCCACCTCAGTGTCCGTGTGAGCAGCTTTGATTGTTCCACAGACACTTTTGAAGTTCTACAGTGAACAGAAAACACTCACTTTGACTTTTCAGGTGTGTTGTGAGCTCGTTCCATTCCTTTATTGCTTTCTATGAGAAGGATGATTGTGGCTATGGTACACTGCCCCCTGGTGGAGGCTCGTGTGCTTCTAGTTGTCACAGCAGAAGTCAACTGTACAAAGTTCTTAGGAGGTGCTGGTGCACAGTTATGTCACATTCTATGGGCCAATCGTATTGATGCAAATCTTTGAATGTTGTCAAAATGTAACAGTGTTTATTTTTAAAGGACTAAACAGTGATGGTGTTGTGGTGGTTTTCAGCGTTTCTTCTATTCTATTGGATGGTAAATCTCTGCTGTCTTCCAGCATGCGAGGAGACCACACTGGTCCAGACATGTCTGTTATGAGATTAGAGTTATGACTTCATGCACATGCTGCCTGGGAGGGGTGCAGCTAGTCATGTGACCAACCAATCCAGTCTTTTGAACATCTCTTCACTGTGAACGATGGGAACCCAGTCCCTGTAGAGAGACGTTCACTTTTCTTTATTTTTACCCTTCGGGGGAGGGGCGTGACTGTATGTGTCAAGTGTCTTTATAACGTCCTGGTTTCACACACTTGAAAAAGGAAGGACTTCACCAGACTCAGGATTTCACTCGTTCTTATTTTTATTCTTTCCAGTGACAAGAAAGATGAAAAACCTTTGAACATAACACACAAGGCAAATAAGTTCATCATTTTTCATCAAACACGGTAAGTACAAATAAACACAATTTCAGGTCACTACATTTAATTTGGTAGTTAACGGAGTCACAGGCTTTTTAAAGTCTAGACATACTCCGAATGTGTATTGTTTGTTTTCTGTTCCATGAGAGTGAGTGATGTTGTTCTTTTAGTTCTGAAGCCATATTGTTCATGCTTTGTAATGAAATCTAGTCTACTATAAAATGATTTTTCCAGTGTTTTAGAGAATTGTGGCAGTAGAGAAACAGGTGTGTAGTGTGAGAGTGTGTGTCTGTGGGGATGACTTTAGCTGTTTAGATTTTTTTTTTTGGGAAAAACAACGTTTTTTAGTGACTGGTTACAAATATCTGTGAGAAGTTTCACTGCACACCTAATGATAATTTTAACCAACAACATATTAAAATCATTACAATGTCTTGACTGCTAACTCTTGAGCCAATTAACAACACCGTCAAAGAAAAAAAAAATTAAACTTGTTCTCTGTCTTTCATTACTAGTTACAGTATGTCCTTTTTGATGGTAAGGTTGCTTGGGTATCCTTCATTTTTTTAGTCATTTTTCCTGATGTCATTCAATACCTTCCTGTGCCCGTATTCACAAAGCATCCTATGGCTAAAAGTAGCTCTTAGTGATGTCACTCTTAGTAAAATCTTAGAATTCCTCAAATTTTTTGGGATAAAAGTAATTCACAAAACATCTTAGGCTGTAAGAGAGCTCCTAAGGTGAAAAATTGTTAGAAGTACTGAGGAAGACTTTAAGAAGCCTTAAAAGCATCTTAAACAGACAGAAACAGAGAGGACGGAGATATTCTCTGTATGTTTAACTACAGTGATTTAATAAGACCTTACCGGCTTGTATTTTTATTATTATTATTATTATTATTATTATTATTATTATTATTATTATTATTATTATTATTATTATTATTATTATTATTATTATTATTATTAATAATAAATTGTTTCTTGTCCACCAAGTAAATTCCTTTTGTATTGTTTTAAACTATTCTGATTGTGACTTTTCTCACACAGCGTAACGTAATAGCAGCCTTGTATTGCGTTGCGATTTGTTCACTCCTTTGTTTGTGCTGTAATCTTGGCCCTCGCTTTGATTGCAGCTCGTAGCAGCGCTTCTCACACACGTATCTTGTGCCCACACAGAAGAGGGAACGACACATTAATTATCAGGGCAATGAGTTTCCAGCTCTGCCTCTTCCCTTGTGATGTGATCCCAGGAGCCAGTTTCCCACTTAATACTCTTGTATTTCACTTTTTAAAAGAGCTCCAGCAGTCACAGTAATCACTGACAGCTGTGTCTGCTCCACCATTAATATCAAATACATATAGCGGTAAAATTACCATCGTGGACAGTTACTTACAATAAGTAAATCAATATGATAATCAGCATGTGAATGAGGTTTAAACATGTTAAACTTTGTACAAATTAAATTTTGTTGAATTAAATTAAATTCATGATTACACATTTCTTAAAGCAGTCAAGGTATGACCAGTTGATTTTATTCTCCATTCTTTCTCTAACAACCAATCACAGCTTTTAGCAGACTGCATCATACCCAGTAACAGGGTCAACCACACCTCCTCACTAACATCAACATTTCTGTCCCTCTTTAATCAGAGTTGCTCTCAGAAACTTCCTGAATCACTGTTAAGTTCAGATTCCTTGCTAGCAATGTTTAGGCTAAATTAGGAGTTCTCTGAGAGACTCTGATATTTTCATGTGGTTTTTGTTTTCCATCAGTAAATTGCTGTCGTATTCCTTTCTATGGATTCTGAGTCTTTGTATAATCTATTTTACTTTCATTCATGCTTTTATTAAACCTTTAGTTTAACCGTGGCTTTTTTCACAAGTTTATACTTAAAAAGTTTTTTTTATCATAGGAAATTTTTTATTGATATGAATGTTTCATAGACTTTTTTTTGACATCGTCAACGTAGACTTAACCATTTTTTGTTTTGTTTGAATTATCTTATATTTTCTTTGTTTGATCCTTTAGAGTTCTGGATAGTAGTTTTTTTTTTTATTATTATTAATAATAATTCCATAAGTGAAAATATTGTCTATTAGTGTCTCACTATGAGCAGCTATCCTGGTTGGACACGTTATTAATGGGTAAAGGCTCATGATCTACATTGAGTTAATGAATTCCTTTATGATATTGTTTTCTTTTGGGTTTAAAAAAATCAATGTTAAAATCACCACATGTAAAAAAAACTACTACTAGTTTTTTATTTATTTTCTCTTTAAATAATTCAACACGTCCTAGTTTTTTTTTTTTATTGTTTCGTTTCCATTTCTACAATGATACGTTATTTTACCCCATGACAAAAAAATAAATAAAAAATAAAAAAACAATAACAGCAGCCTGATGACCTGGTGGAGGAATATATGAATATATAAATATGAGGCACCCTGTCAGGAATATAAACTCCTGAGGGAATGACATGCAGCAAAGGGTCCCAGGCCGGGAATCGAACCTGGACCAGCAGGTGCAGGTGAGGAGCTACAGCTTCCGTTTATGGGGCGGGCGCTCAACCCACTGAGCTAAACACCACCCCTTTAACAGTTTTAAACAAGGTTTGATTTTTGACAGGTTTGTGTTGAAGCTTCTACTGTTGAAATGTATGACTGAGATTTATCCATTATTTTTAAATGATTGAAAAAAGCTGTTCTTCACTGTAATATTTGTATTGGCTCAGTGTGTTGATGAGAAATATTACAGTTGTGTGTGTGTTTGTTCCAAACTGATGTTCCCCTTTAAACTGATCATGGGGAGCAGCTACAGGTTGGACTGGTTTTAACCTCACCCTGAGGACATGAATGTATGTGAGAGGATCACAAACTTGATACTTTAGCAGGTTAGGACAGGTCAATGTTTTTGGTGTGTGTCACGTCTTTTATTTAGAGGAATGTACACAGGAGTCAGGCTGTGTCGTCACATTAAGATCTTTATTTTACACTTTAAACTCCTTTACCCTGTTGGCCTTTAATCATGTGACTCTTTACACAGATTCTATTGGCTGATCATAACAACAGCTCTAGGTAACGCTCAAGAGAACTATTACACCACATCTCCTTTTTTTCAAAACAAAGAGATAGGGATGTAACGATTCACTCAACTCCCAATACGATTCGATTCACAATACTGGGTTCACGATACGATTTTCTCACGATTTATTTTACAAAATGGGACTGTAGACAAATGACTGAAAAATATTCCTTTATTTTTTTGGGGAAAATACTGTACTATTTTCCTTTTATTTTTCATTGTCAAAAGAATCCCTTGATAAACTATTCAAAATGATGCAATTTAACGAAAAATAAATCTTGAATGAAATAAATAAAGGAATAATACAAATGAAGAAGCCTATTAATTTAAATTCTGGTTCTATAGTAAACAATTCAAAACTGCATAATAGTTCTTTTTCTTTTTAAAAGTGCAACTGAAAATGTATTTTGTGCCTTAACAATTGGACTTTAAAAGAAAAAAGAAAAAAAAGTCATTATACTGTATTTACATCAGATATTTGTTTAGACCAGCAGAGGGCGCTGGTAACCCAGTGGTCGGTTGGCATGCAGTTATTCCACCAGTGAAGAAGAGAAGCTATGCTAGCAGACAGAGTTAATAGAAAAACCTGACTTTTACAGATATTCACGTAATATTACAGATATTCTTTCGGTGCTAAAGGAGTAAAGAATCATTTATGAGCATGTTTAACAGTAAATGGCGGCCAGAAAGAAAATAGTAGCAGATTCCGCCCGTCACGTCCGCTTCTGGAAGGATTAATATATAGCGTCCTCTGCTGGTTAAAAAAAGTACTGCGATTCAATTTTCAGAGCATCGATGTGAACCGTGGTACCTATGAATCGATTTTTAACTGCCTTATGATTAATCGTTACATCCCTACAAAGAGACAATCTTAATCTTGGAAACGTAAACAAGGTTAGACACTTCTGTGAACTTCTTGTAAAATAAACTAAACACTTATTACACTTATTAACCAATCATTTTAACTGGATCCAGAGGCAGAGTTTGAGATTCTTGCCGGGGGGTAGCAAAAAATAATTATATATACTGTATATATATATATATATATATACAGAATGTCTCCAGTTTTGCTTCATAAATAAGGAATGAAAACAAATGTATCAATCTAACTTTTTTTATTATTATTTTTCATTTCTGTTAGATAAGTTTCTAAAGCTGTATTATGGACCTGTCAAAATAAATTGAAAATGCAGCTTGAAATGTTCAGCCCCCACTGTAACTTAAAGAATGAGAGAGTAAAGTTGCTCAATCTAAGCAGAGTTATTATTTATTATATGTTCTACATGATATATCATACAACACTGGATACATGTGCTTTAAGATGGAGGGAGAGACTAGCTGTCAGTTGTATATCACTAAGTTAAACAGCAGGTAGGATAGAATAAAAGGATCCATATGGATTAAAAGCATTTAAAAGACCAAGATAGATAAATAATAATCATTTTGCCCTTTTTTTTGTTTTCTATAAGGAAACAATGTTCAGATGTTAAAGTTGTCAGTAAAGCAAAAAAAAATACCTTTAAAGTCACTGACAGGGTTTTTTATAAGAAAAAGGCTTTTTTCTCAGTTTTTTGCTCTGAAACTGAAGATTTGTGTAAAACTTGCTCTATTCAACGGCTGATTACAAAAGAACGAAACGAGCCAGAAACAATTTTTTTTTTTCATGACAGTCGAGGCTTCAATCTTTCAGAATTCAGATTTCAGATAGTCATAGTAGAAAATATTCTGTGGGTCTTTAAAATCAGTCAGAATGCTCTAAAACGGCTGGCATTGAGGGGGTAGAAAATCTGAAAATGGCTGGCACTGAATGAGTTAATATCACAATGTCCAGCGACCCCTGAGAACGATTAAGTATAGGATACAGTTATTTGTTATTTATTGTGTGTGATGTGTATGTGAAAAACAATAATTCAAAAATCTTTAAAAATAGAACTTTAATCAGTTTTTACCTACTTTTTAACCAATTATGAGACATTTAAACCCCATTTTAAATCCAGGCTGACCCCACATGGGGTCCTGACCCCAAGGTTGAAAAAAACTGCATTAACCTAATGACTCCATATCCATTGTTTGTATTTTATAAATCTGTTTTACTATATTTTAATAGTTTATTGAATATTGTGTTTGTGGCATATTTTTGCTACAATTTAAGGGGCGGCTGGTAATTTTTTATTGTTATTTATTTATTTATTGATTTTTTTTGTGGGGAGGGGGTATAACTAACACACAGACAAAACAAACGTGTACAAAGGTTAATAAAAGGTAAATATAAAATGATTAGAATCATGGGGACACTCTGGCTATACCTATTTAAGACTTAGTGGCAGCAAAATTCAAAATATATATTTTTTTAAATAACTTTATTTCCAATTAAGATTTGATGTCCAAAATGAATGTTCCAGCATTTCAATGTGTGAGTGCACGTAGTTAATTTCAAACTAAATAATATATTGTCTAAAAAAGATGTGAGTGTTTTAACACGAGAAGTCCCACAGAGGGGTCAAATGAACTTTTTACCTATAAAACCCAGAGAGGGGTCATTCGACCCAAAGGATTTGAGCTAACGCCTGTCCTCAGCTGCTTTTGTTATGTCAATGAGGCAGTAAGTGTAGCACCACAGGAGGGGCCCTGCATCCTGGGTTCAGGAAGAATTTCAGTTAATATATAGTTATATACAGTTGCATTGATATTTTAACTCTTTTTGGTTTTTTTTCACATGTGTTAATGGACTATGTAAGAAATATATATTTAAAATACTCATAAGGTGGAGGCTTTAACTCTCTATGACACAGCAACCTTTTTTCCTGATTTTGTCATTTTTTGTATAACATCTACAATTTTTCTGGTTACTTTTTTATTTTTAAATGCCAACTTTCCAACACAAGCTTCATTCAAAAAGAACACAAAAATTATTTATTTTTAATGACTGTGTGGTGGAAGCAGTCAGCTATTTATTCCCCACAGCACAAAAGGCTGCATGAAAATAGGCTATTCCTATAGGTATGGAAATGATCCCAGCTCCTCCCTACCCCACCCCAACCTGTGAACATACTCTGAACACATTCTGAACATGCTTCAAGTTCATAAATTCTGATGCACATCAGTGTCTTGACCAGGTTGTGAAGGGATTGTGATAATAAAAAATATATATATGTATATAATTTTACACTATGGCCCTTATTATACAGTTTATTGTTGAGAGGCACACCCAGGTTCTTGAAGTGCTCAGTAACAATGTCCTTACTGGATTTGTCTCAGGCCCCATTTACACTACACATTAAATCTGATGTTTTTTTGCCCTCAAGTGACTCTGTTTCCTTCAATGTTTGTAGTCTGTGTTTGTTCTCCCCCAGCATCAAGCATAACGAGTTAATAAACGGGGCATTGTGACTTTAGCTTCCAGGGCACTTCTTCCTAACATTCCAGACTTCCATTGTTAGAGTCAGGCTCTCCCCCCTGCTGATTTCTCAGGTGATTCATTTACAAATGAATAGATGCAAATTGTAGCCATCAGAGTCGTCAGTTTGGTCCTAGAGTTCATTTGACCCTGCTCTGGGACTTCTGGGGGGATATAGAAATCCCTGGGACTTCTAGTGTTAAATCTCTGAAGAACTGAGTAAACAGTTGTTTTCCCTCATTTCACCTTCTCTTCCTTTCTTTGACTTTTTGTCCTGGTTTTCCTTTCTTGAGGAAAGACATGCTGCTTTCTATCTCCTGCTCCACGTCACATCCACAGTTCAGACTGTAGCAGCACATGTGGGTCGTACCATTAGCACTGTTTACTGTATACTGTGAAGGGCAGCTCGTCCACCTGCGCTCGATCTCCGCCGCATGGAGAGAACCAGCCATAATCACCCAGGCAGGCATCGGTGAAGGGTGAAGAGGTGGGTGGGATCGGCTGCGTGTGTCTTGGTGTATTGGTTACAAGGGGCGGGGGTCAATTAGCATATGTAACATTTAACATTTAGATTTAACATTTACCATTTAGATTTAACATTTAACATTTCGATTTAACATTTAAATATAAAATTAAGCATTTAGATATGATGTATAACATTTAGATTTAACATTTAACATTTATATATAAGATTTAACATTTAGATATAACATATAACATTTAGATTTAGATATAACATATACCATTTAGATTTAAATATTTAGATTTAATGCTTTTTTTTACACCTCTATATATGTGGTTAAATGTTGTGTTAAATGTAGGAAAATGTGCTAAATATGAGAAAAGTGAGATAAATAATGAAAATGTGTTTGCTACAACTTATCATTTATTATTATTATTTGTGTGAACATCGTTCTATGTCACACTTGATGGCAACGTAAAGATGTGTGTGTGTGTGTGTGTGTAGGTGTGTGTAGGTGTGTCTCTCCTATGGATCAGGACACGGTGACGGAACAACATGAGATCCAGACTGAAGATCAGAGGTGAGACCACGTCAGAGCTCAGCACTCACACCTCTGTACATCAGTGTTACACTGTATGTGTGAATGTGTGTGTGTGTGTTCAAGGACCAGGAAGCAGCTCACACCTGGACCTGTACCTGGACCTGGACCCAGCTGTGTGTCCTTTAGAAGTGACCAGTCCATGGACATACCCATTGTCTTCAAAGGTGGTCCATCTACTGACCCACAGTGAGTCCACATAAAGAAGGTTGCTGGTTGTCTTCCTGATGGTCCAGGGGCCTCATTTATTGATCAAACACTAACACACTTTAGGACCAATGCTTGTTAACAATATAAAATAAACTGTATTAATCTCTGATCAATGAATGGATCATATACTGTGTGGTAAACAGAGGAGATAAACACGTATATTTATATAAACATATTATTACTGATGGTTTAAACACATGGAGACTGTGATCATCTCAATAAAAAGTACAGGATACTTTACAGTTTTTTATTGATAACAATCATTGGTGGAAAGTGAAGTCACATGATCTAAACTCTAACACATGTCCATCTGTCCAAAGCACAAATGTTGTTAGTTACTGTAAATGACTGATTTAGTCTTTATTACATCATATACAATCATTTAGAACCATCAAAGATCTTATTTTATAATAAAACCTGACATAAATCATTCAAAGTTAAAGATCAGATGTATTTAATGTAATGCTCTTTGTTGTTAGTATTGTGTAGTTCAGTGTGTGTTTCCATGGTAACACTATGTGTTAGTGTTGTGGTTCAATGAGCTTCTGTTGAGACGTGTATGAAGTGTTTAGTTGATGATGAGATTAACTGTTGATCTGAGATCATGATGGACATGTGTTAGAGTTTAGATCATGTGACTTCACTTTGCACCAATGATTGTTAGCAATAAGACACGCCTCCAATTGACCTTATATGGTAGCAGCATCACTTTAAGAATGAGTGAACAGAGTTTTTTCAGTGAATTCTGACACGACCAAAGCTATAAGTGTGTGTGTGTGTGTGTGTGTGTGTGTGTGCGTGCGTGCGTGCGTGCGTGCGTGCGTGCGTGTGTGCGTGCGTGTGTGAATGAGGGTGTGTTAGAGTCTCAGCATGTGACCAAACAAGCAGTAAAAACTAACTTATAACATATCACTTATTAATAAAATGCTTTTATAACC
>NW_021145026.1:1103507-1276007 GCF_900634775.1 Gouania willdenowi | reverse complement strand
AGATCTTCATTATAACGTCTGTAGTTGACGACAACATCACGTTCACTTGATAAATCGTTGCCTCGGCTCCTTGCGACAGTGAGACATATAATAATAATAATAATAAAAAATATTAATAATATATATTCCATCAAAGACAGAACAGACAAACACATACGACACCAATTCATGTACTGTTTGTTCTTTGGTTATATATGTATTTATTTAGTGTAGGAAGAGGACCAGAGATAAACACTGATTTCACACGTCTTTAAAACGTTAAAGTGAAGGTTAAACTCACTCATGGTTCACATCTATTCACGTTGTTGTTTGTTCCTACATGTAACACTATTTTAGTAACAGTTGGTGGCAGCGTGGGTAACATTTGGTTAAGTTTGTCTCAGATAGTGTGAACTGTAGCACCTGGAATACAGTGTGATGACAATAAATAATCTGGTGTTCCTAGTTATTGAATCACCAATAATGAGTGACTAGGAATGTGTGTGAACCTGCTACACTGACCAGGAGCGTCTGATGGTGAGAGGGTCACTGATGGCTGCTAGGGACCCTCCATCGTCGGGGTCGGCCAGTGTGGAAGCGGTGTTTGTTGATGGCTGTAGGGCTGTACGTGGAACCAGAGTGTCTCTGTACTGCTGCTCTGTGAAGTTTTAGACAGGCTATGGAGGATTTGGACTGATGGGAATTCAGTCCCTGTAGTGGTGGAGGCGTTTTCCTGGTGGTTGTTTCAGTCGGCTCAGTTGGACTGAGTTTGTCTCTATTTTCGTATGAGAGGGCTTCAAAACAATTATGGAGAGTAAGCAGAGGAGGGACAATATAAATAAATATTTCACAGTATTTTCCACTTTTAATGTGACCTATAACCTGCACAATGCAATTGAAAAACAAACTGAAACATTTCAGGGAGATGAAGTAAAAATAAAAAAAAAACTGAGAGAATGAGGTTGCAAAAGTGTCCACACCCTCTTATACAGACCCTTTATAAGAAAAATTGAATATCTTGGAAAAGTTGTTTAATTTCCATGATTTCATTCAAAAAGTTAAACTTTCATAAATTATAGATTCAGGGTCCACAGTTTAAACAATTTCAAGTATTTGTTTATTTTTATTTCCAATGAAGTGCTAAGAGCCCACACATGTCAGCCTAGAGCATCTTGCTAGGCAGCGCAGTGACGCACATGCTGGTTTGGCCATGTCCTTCACCTACCTCCTGACCATCTGACGAAAGCTATTGACCCAAGGGCAGCAGGTTGGAGATGGCCAGGAGGCAAGCCCCGCACACGATGGGTAAACATCATAGCAGGCGATCTCAGACAACACAGAATTGTTGTGGAGGATGTAGATCTGCTGGTACGGGACCGCCAGCTCTGGAAGAAATTGGTTCACCTGGACCGCCCTCAGCACATAATATATACAGTATATATATATATATATATATATATATATATATATATATATATATATATATATATATATATATATATATATATATATATTATGTTTTAAATGTTTGCCCTATTTAGTGTGGTGTGTTAAAAAGCCAGAATGAAAAGTGGCCCATTGAGAGTGGTAAGCACCCCCAATATAAAAAAAATACATTTTGATGGACTATGTTTGTTATTGAAGTGGTGTTGATGTAATCCTCAGCAAACAGTGGAAGGTGAAAGAGAAAAGGCTTTGTAGGAATTGTCTCCAGTGTGTAGGTGAGTCTTAGACAATGTGTGATCTTCAGATTTATGAAGGACTGAAGCCAAATAAAGCCTCAGTCCAACAGACTTGTTCTCCTGTTCAGTGGAAACATGCTGAGATGTTTCACACGTGAGCTGAGCTCCAAAGGCTGCTCCACACTCACTGCACTGTGGCTCTGCAGGACATCACCCACTGTTACTGATGTTCACATGATGTTAGCAGAGCTTCCTGTGCTTTCCTCCAGCTGCTCCTCAGCATGTCTGAGTGTCTGTGTCTTCTCCACAGCAGCTTGGAGGGTGTGGATGGTTCCTCTGGAGCTGAGCCTGACTCCATCTTTACGGTGTGTATGTCTACAAAGACACTAAACCACTGTACACACACACACACACACACACACACACACACACACACACACACACACACACACACACACACACACACACACACACACACACACACACACACACACACACACACACACACACACACACACACACACACAGATGATTGGAGCAGACCTTCACTCATCACCTTTAATGTGTTTGTGTTCCAGCTGCTGGAGGACAACATCATCAGCTTTGTTAAGGCTGAACTCAAACACATGCAGAAAATTGTGGATGGAGATGATCCAGAGTGCTCAGAGAGTCAGATGGAGGGTGAAGATGAGGAGCAGAGGAGGAGCAGGGCGGCCTTTCTGAACATCACACTGTATTTCCTGAAGAGGATGAAGCAGGAGGAGCTGGCTGAGCATCTGCAGAGCAGTAAGAGCATGTGAACATCTTCACTGTGAGGAACATCACATGAAAGACACAAAGCTGGCTTTTCTTTTTCAAAGCATGATTCAATCAGTCACATTTAATCTGAGGAACCATCCAGACTGAGAACATCACACACGTTGATCTCCAATATTCAAACCTGCTCTGACTTCTCCACTCTAACATTAAGTTTGTTTTCATTCAGAAACAAAGGCTCATCGATACCAACGTGAGCTGAAGTCCAAGTTGAAGAAGAAATTCCAGGTTGTGTCTGAGGGCGTGGCTAAAGCAGGAAGTCCAACCCTCCTGAAGGAGATCTACACAGAGCTCTACATCACAGAGGGAGGGAGTGGAGAGGTCAACCAGGAACATGAGGTCATACAGATAGAAACAGCATCCAGGAGATCAGACACAGCAGAAAGAGCCATCACACTAGAAGAGCTCTTTAAAGCTCCTCCTGGAAGACCTCGACCAATCAGGACAGTGATGACAAAGGGCGTGGCTGGCATTGGGAAAACACTCTTAACACACAAGTTCACTGTAGACTGGGCTGAAGACAAAGCCCAGCAGGAGGTCCACTACACATTCCCACTGACCTTCAGAGAGCTGAACTTGCTGAGGGGGAGGAGCTTCAGCTTGGTGGGACTTGTTGATCACTTCTTCTCTGGAAGCAAAGAAGCAGGAATCTGCAGCTTCCAGGACTTCCTGGTTTTGTTCATCTTGGATGGTCTGGATGAGTGTCGGCTCCCTCTGGACATCCTCAGCACTCAGACAGTGACTGATGTCTCAGAGTCCACTTCAGTGGAGGTTCTGCTGATAAACCTCATCAGAGGAGAACTGCTTCCATCAGCTCGCCTCTGGATAACCACACGGCCTGCAGCAGCCAATCAGATCCCTCCTGAGTGTGTGGACATGGTGACAGAGGTCAGAGGGTTCACTGACCCTCAGAAGGAGGAGTACTTCAGGAGGAGGTCCACAGATGAGGAGCAGGTCAGCAGGGTCATGTCCCACATCAGGACGTGTCACAGCCTCCACATCATGTGCCACATCCCGCTCTTCTGCTGGATCACTGCTACAGTTCTGGAGGATGTGTTGAAGAGCAGAGAGAAGGGAGAGCTGCCCAGGACTCTGACTCAAATCTACAGCCACTATGTGGTCCTTCAGAACAAAGTCAAGATGGTGAAGTTTGATGGAGGAGCTGCCACAGATCAACACTGGAGTCCACAGAGCAGGGAGATGATGGAGTCTCTGGGAAAACTGGCTTTTGAGCAGCTGCAGAAAGGAAAGCTGATCTTCTATGAGAGTGACCTGACAGAGTGTGGCATGGACCTCAGAGCAGCCTCAGTGTGCTCAGGAGTGTTCACACAGGTATTCAGAGAGGAGATCAACCTGTACCAGGACAAGGTGTTCACCTTCATCCACCTGAGCCTTCAGGAGTTTATGGCTGCTCTTCACGTCCATCAGACCTTCATCAGCTCTAAAGTCAACCTGCTGGAACATAAACCACTGAACCTTCCCCATAGTGGAGGTCAGCCTGACTTTAACCTTCTCCATCAGAGCGCTGTGGACGAGGCCTTACGGAGTCCAAATGGACACTTGGACTTGTTCCTCCGCTTCCTGCTGGGTCTTTCATTGCCGACCAATCAGAGGCTCCTACAAGGCCTGCTGACACAGACAGGAAGTGACTCACAGACCAATCAAAGAACAGGTAAATACATCAAGAAGAAGCTGAGTGAGAGTTTGTCAACAGAGAGAAGCATCAACCTGTTCCACTGTCTGAATGAAGTGAATGATCACTCTCTGTTGGAGCAGATCCAACAGTACATGAGATCAGGACGTCTCTCCACAGAGGAACTGTCTCCTGCTCAGTGGTCAGCTCTGGTCTTCATCTTACTGTCATCACAAGAACATCTGGATTTCTTTGACCTGAAAAGTTTTTTTCCTTCAGAGGAAGCTTTTCTGAAGCTGCTCCCAGTGATTAAAGCCTCCAAGAAAGTTGAGTATGTGATTTTAGAAGAACATGTCTTTAATTCTGTCACAGACAAACATCTGTAAGGTTTCTCTGATTCTTCATCAGTTTGAGTTCCTGTGGTCTCTCAGAGAGAAGCTGTGCAGCTCTGTCCTCAGTCCTCAGCTCTCAGTCCTCCAGTGTGAAACATCTGGACCTGAGTAACAATGATCTGCAGGATTCAGGAGTGAAGCTGCTGTGTGAAGGACTGAAGAGTCCTCACTGTAAACTGGACTTTCTCAGGTCAGTGGATCACATGTTCCATCAACATTGTCCTGTTTCTCGTCTCCTCACTTGTTTCCTGAGTTTTGGATATTTTTCTGAATTCAGTCTGTCAGGTTGTGTCATCACAGAGGTGGGCGGGGCTTCTTTGGCAGCAGCTTTGAGCTCCAACTCCTCCAGTGTGAGAGAGCTGGACCTGAGCTACAACCATCCAGGAGACTTAGCAGTGAAGCTGCTCTCTCAGAGACTGAACACTCTGAGGTGAGACACATCACAGCAGCTCATCACATGTTCACATCAATCCCCATCACATGTGTGACAGAGAGCTGTATCAGAGGAATGTGATGAAGGTGTGAGAGGTGGGACACTAAAGGAGGAGGACTGGGACAGGTTAGAGGGATGAAGGACAGAGATAAGAAGGTAGTGAGGTGTGAGGAGAGGCTGATGGAGAACTATGAGGAGCTGATGAAGGAATGAGAGAGAAGATCAGAGGAGGTGGAACTAATCAGTGAGGATTGTGTTCATACAGAAATATAAATATATCTTATGAAATTATATTTTAATTATTGCTCTGACACAAGTTATCAAGTCAAAAAATGAGAGATGAACTGAAATGTAAATGACTGGTCCAAAACCAAAATAAAAATTTCCAGCTCTGAATGTTACTAACCACTAAAATTAAAACATTGTAATTGTATAAAATATTACCAATGTTTCAAATAATCAATCAATTAAAGGTTGGTTAGGGGAAATTAAGATTATGTGCTCTGAAAAAGGAAAAAAGAAAATCCATCATGTGTAGCAGCTGTAAACCTGTAAAAACTTTGACCAATGAAAAAGGAAGTTTTTTTTTAATTATAAACCAATCACGTCTCTCTGTCTCCCTGCTCGTTCTCCACCCCTCGCGTGTACGAGCCCACACTCATAGTGCGTCATTGGTGACAGACCTAAAACAGAGTTTTTAGTCACGTTTAACATACAGTATATAATGATAAAGTTTAGTGTTTACTTACTGCTGAATGAGACAATGTAGTTTCTACACAATACAAACAATGAGCTAAGATCCACTTCTGCAGCAGCTGTGCTAATGCATGTGAGTGAGACAGAGCACAGAGGGGAGGGGGGTAAGCTACATTCAAAATCATGCTAGCTTTAGAAAATCACCTACCCTGCCTTTAAAATATGAATTTATTTATTTAGCACTGACATTCCAACAATGCAAAATATAAAATAAAATATTAAAATGTTTAACTTGACCCACTCATACAATTATTAAAACAGAAATATGTATGTTTTTAAAACATTTTAAATTTATTTCAAACTGTAGACTTATGTCACAAAGATCATTGCTTAACAATTGTTAGAGTTTTTGAGCTAACTCTCATGTTCAGTACCTGAGATTTTCTTACAGAGAGACATAGTCAGAGGTTTTGCTGAATCAATCAATGAATTTATTAGAGATGAACAGAAAATGAATCAACAAGTCATAACAAGTCAATAGAAGGACAGACACTCATCTAAAACACAGCTGTGGTCCTCAGGGTCTGCTCACTCCCTGGGCCCTAAACATAGATTTATCAGTGTTTTTATATATTTAGAAATCAAATGATCAGCTCCTTGTAATTAGTTAAAGATGTCATTTACTGGTGATTTGAAGCAATACAAATTATGTTTAAGATTTATTGATTTATTCATTATTATTGATCATTTAGGGGTCTATGGTATCTGTTTATTTGATTTATTTAGGTAAATAGAACATGAGTTGTATTAAGTTTAATTTTAGAATATAATTATTCTTATTTGTTAATGATTTAGACTTTGTACATTTTGGGTCAAACTGACATTTTAGTGTTAATCTGATTGTCTTGTTTATATCTGATTTGTCTCTTCGTTTACGTACATAATTGTGTTATTTTTTAGATTTAGATTAAGTTGAAATCAGATGTTCTGAAACTGTTTGTCCTTGTTCTGAAAATGACAGCTAACAAGTTGATCTGAATATATTTTATAAATAGATTTATTGAGTATAAAGATATATAATTATATATTACACATAAAAAGAAACAATGAATAATAATCCATTCTAACATTTCCTCTCTTCACACTGTTTAACAGTGTGACTAAATAAAATTATGAATACGACAAAATATTTAATTCAGACTATGTTTTATTATGTTATATTAACGTTTTTTTTTTTTTAGAAATTATAATATCAGGTTACTTAATGTAAGGTCGTTCATTTATTTTAACGTAATTTTATTTCAAGTTATATTCCTATTTTGTTTACCATTGTTAGAGTGGGCCAAAAACTTTTATTTAACTTCATTACATTTATTTGGATTTACTGTTAGACTATGTTTTAATATAAGAAAAAAGTTACAAGAAGAACAGAACAAAATACAAACATGATTTGTGTTTAAATTGAATATACACAGTAAACTTGAAATTAGCCACTTATATTTATCTGTACAAACAATAACTGAATACATGCTCATCAAAATCAATCTTATAAAACATCACATGATTACAAAAGATGTTGTAAGATTTATTCAATACATATTTTATAATTTCTTTATTACATACAACCACATAGTGAGGTGAGTCTATGATTGCTATGTAGTGTGTGTGTATTTTATTTTAATATCACTTCTCTTTCCATGTGAATGTGAAAACCCACAGCAGGAACCTTAACTGATTGATTGATTGATTCTTATTTCTTAGTGAGGAAAAATACATTCACGGTCCTGCCTGCCCACAGCGACCAGTCAGGAAATGACTTTCAGAAATTACTATCAATCTTTATCAAATTTATATGGAAGCTTTTGAAGCACAAACAACAAAAACACGTGATCACCCTCTCATATAAACTGTGTAGAAATAATCTATCAATATAATATAAAAACTTTTGTTGAATAAAAATCAATTAAAGCACAGTGATATCGCTTACTCATTTAAATTACAATTATATGAATCCATATTAGTTCATTAGTGTTATTCTATCAGCTGTTCTATTCCCTAACTGAGCAGGTGGTTTGTTTCAGATTATTTTAATTTACATTTAAAGTAATTTATCATTGCCCTCTCTTGTAACATATTATATTTATTAAAAATGAATAAATCATAATTAAAAATAGACTAAATCAAATACTTATTCAATGGTTTCTGTTCTCAGCTGGTGATGTTTGTTTCCTGTCAACAAAAAACTACATTTATATACATTTCAAAGGTTGATTATGATTTTCTTAAATATTTCAAATTATAATTTCTGTCTAATTTTATCCATGTCTACATTTGTATTTATCTATCTGAGGATATAAATACACTTAAGGGTTTTAGTTGTGAGATTTTTAGAACATAAAGAGAGGATAATGACAATATTTTACACAGTTGTAACATAATATTCAAACTGACAGAGATTATTAAAGAAGTAAGTGTATAAAAAAGTCAGAAAATAACCCAAAGAACTGAAAAGTAAATCAAATCCTTAGAATAAAACAGTAATTAGAACAAAACAGAAATGTAACCAGGTGTTATGTTCATTTATGCCTCTACTAATATTTATATAGATTACAAGGGAACATATTTTTGATTGTATTTATGTCTTTATTATCTCTCTAAAGAGTCCTAGTTAAATCTATAGACCACGTACCATGTACAGTTCAGCCCCCCCACCTTTGATTAGACGTTTTAGGTGGTGAGGTTGTTTTTATAACCTCAGGTGATCAGCCACTGTTCTGCATTCTGGGCCAGGGTCTATACAGTATATATGATTCCTCAATATATGAAATAATGTTATCCATGTCTGTTATTAAGATCATTTGTTCATTTACCTTTTAACTAAAAATATGACTTTTATTCAAGCTACAACTGTAAAGTGTTGGGGAGAGAGACAAAAAAATAAAGTCAATCAACTCTAATCATCAAGAGAAAGAAAACAGTATGAAATCTGTAAGTATGATATCCAAAAGTTATTCTAATTGTCATTTCAAAAATATCAAAGTATGACCAACAAAAAAAAGTTTTTAGTAATTCCTTAAAAAGAAAGACCCTAACCCATCTTAAATTATAAATATTTAAAGAATTAAACAAAAACTGGTATGTGTGTATGTATATATGTGTGCAAACAGCTATCCTTCTATCACATGATCACTCACTCAAAGACACGCCCTGGTACATTTTTCACTCACAACACGTTTCTTTCAATTATACATATAGTGTCATCATCCATCAATCAATCACTCTATGACACGCCCACTAGCACACACACTCACAACACGTTTCTCCCATACATACAGCATGACATCATCCTTATTCATTCACCCACACATACATATATATCTCTATGTGTGTGTGTGTGTGTGTGTGTGTGTGTGTGTGTGTGTGTGTGTGTGTGTGTGTGTGTGTGTGTGTGTGTGTGTGTGTGTGTGTGTGTGTTGTTTCCATAATATATTATTTAATCAATGTTTATATGTTGTAATTATTCTGTTGTGTAAGTGTTTATTTTCTAGGTCAAACAATGTTATTTTTATATTCTTTCTGTATCAGTTGTGAACAAGTTGTGTTGTGTGTTATCGAATGTTCTTTCTACCAGTTCACTGCAGTTCACACAAGATATAGTTTCATAATCATTCATTTCATTCATGTCAAAAAGAGGAGAAATTCATTTCTGGTTTATCTATTAAAGCTGTTTTAATTTAATATATGTTGATTTGGACATTTCTGATTTAAGATCAGAAAAACATTTGTTTGATGTGTGTTTTGTTTCTATGTTTATTATTATTAAATAATGTAATAATGTGAAAGTTGTGACTTTTTAGGACATTAGTGATTTTAAATGAAATATTCAAAATCAAACTAAAACATAAATATTGTTGTGGTTCCTATTTTTTTCTTAGTCTTTATATATTTTAGGTTTAAAAATAAAATAATTACTGGTTTATGGAGAAGATGTTTTTATGTGAAACATTTCAAATCTAACTTTGAAATAAAGGCTGAACTTTTATTAAAAAGTTTATCAACCAAAATATATTTTAGTTTATTTTCCTAATTTGATATTACAATTTAAGTTTTTTAGTTTGTTTAATAATTAGTATTTTATCTTATTTCATTAATGTTTTCGTTATTTAATTAAACATGAGACAAATTTTCAGAGTGTTTCCTTTTGAGGGAGAGTTCATTCTGTATTTGTCCATAGTATCCATAGCAACGGTCATCTACCAATCACTAACAGCCACTGGTAGATGACATGTCCAGATCAGTCAGATCAGATTATTTATCATTATTCATATTTCATATTATTATTATTATTATTATTATTATTATTATTATTATTATTATTATTATTATTATTATTATTATTATTATTCATATTTCATATTATTATTATTATTATTATTATTATTATTATTATTATTTCGATGTCATGTTTTTGTAGGAAACAGTTTGTTCTTTCTTCTGATTTTTTATTTTATTTTATTATTACCCAAGAGGTTTTTGGTAAATTGTCATTATAACAAGTATTTTGTGTTGTCATATTTGGTGCCTTTGGAGATGAACTTATTTATTTATTTATTGACTTATTTAAGTATTTGTTTACTTATTTCTTTATTTAATTCATTCATTTTTATATTTATTTGTGTCTCAGTCTTCATTCATTCATTTAATTCATTTTTAGCCTATTCTAGTTGTAAAAGTTAAAGTAGTAAAATATATTTAAACTAAAGTATTTTATAATTATTATTTCTAGTGTTAATTATTTGTGTAAAGTTGTTCAGCTAATGTTCAAATCTATGTTTCTTTTTATTTTATTTTTTTTCATGTGTGTGTTTATGTGTAGATATATATGTATGGGTGTATATGTATTTTATCAATCTCTATTTATCAGTTATATATGGGTGTGTAATTATATGTGTTAGTGTATATATATGTACATTTATGTGAATGTTGTGAATGTTGAAGTTTTAGATACAAAGTCATAAATATATTTTATCAAGATTATTGTTATTATTTATTAAAGAGAAGTGTTGAGAGGTTAGTAAATTATACTCTTGTGAATATGTATTGATGTCTTATGTTTAATTTTCCTTTTTATTATGTTTTTGAAATAATCACTATATACAGTCAATCAATAGGTTTGTTTATTCATTTATTTATCATTGTAATGTATTAGAATTCATAAGACAAATGTATTTCTAAAGGGAGAATTATGATTTAGTGTGTGATATTATCCACATTCAAAAACTAAAAAGAATAAAACTATGTATGACTACCAAACTTATTTAAACTGCAAAGGACCAAATAGTGTATATATACATATATCAGTGGCGGATGCTTTAAGACTACAAGGGAACCTCAGCTTCCCCTAAAATCAGTGGTCAAATATGTAGTGTTGTGTGTACATTTCATTGACTAAATATATGACAGAACACATGTATGTTTAGTTCAGAATCAGCTTCTTATAACAGGAAACTGACAGTGACAGCGTGACGTTCTTCATTCATTACCGCAGCGTCACAGTGTTAATAAACAGTGGTGAAGTTCAGCTTCAATTGACTTCAATGGGAGAGGATTTAGTGGTTGATCCACTGCAGTCAAACTAGACGCTCATTGGATAAATGCTCGGTTATGACGCACTTAGTCCCGCCCATCGGACGCCGGGCTTCACAGGAGGTCTATGGAGCAGTGGGCTGGATCTGTCTGTTCCGGACGCTGGAATAATGGATGATGATTGGATGATCTCTCTCAGGCTAATTCAATTTTGATTGACAGCGAAATGAGCCAATCAGAGAGTATGACGTTGTAAGCACACAGGCGGGTTTTTCAAATATTTCAGTCCGTTGTTCTGTGTTGACACGGAGACTTTGCTGATCCTCTCATAGCGAATTAACTTCTGACAAACATAGTGTCTGTTTTTGGTGTTTGTGGAGACTGTTACTGCTTGTGTTGTGAGACTTTTGACCAAACACTCACACTCCAGCGCGCAGCAGCTACGCGCGTGCGTGTGTGTGATAATCTACAAATAGTTGACAACAAAATGTGAATTCTACTAAAATTCACATTTAAATAAACAGATACATTTTCTGAAGTAGGCAGAAAATGAGCTTCCCCTGCATGAAAGACCAGCAGCCGCCACTGACATATATATAATAGTGTATAGTTAAGATCAGAGGAGGTGGAACCAATCAGTGAGGATGAAGAGAGGAACACTTTGAAGGAGATGAAGAAGGTGAAGCTGTTGAAGACAAACCAGTAGAAACATGGAGAGCTTGATGGAGATGGCATCAGGTTTCTGAGCAGCACTTTGGACTCTTTAGGTGTGTAAATCACTGCCTGTGTTTGCTCCTGCAGGGCGGACCATGGAGGAGAGCAGAGGATCAAAGCTGGTGTGAGGAAGTGTAAGTGTGTGTGTGTGTTCATTCAAAGTGTCCTCATGAAGCTCTGAGTGAATGAACATGTCAGTGATACAGAGACAATGAAGCATCACATGATCAACTGTTGTTTCTTTGTGTCTCTTCAGATTTCTGTCACATTCACCTCGACACAAACTCCATCAACAGAAACCTCAGACTGTCTGACGACAACAGGACGGTGACACGTTTGTGGGAGGAGGAGGAGCTTCATCTTGATCATCAAGACAGATTTGATTACTATCAGGTTCTGTGTAGTACTGGTCTGACTGGTCACTGTTACTGGGAGGTGGAGAGGAATGGAGATGTTATTATAGCAGTGAGTTACAGAGGAATCAGAAGAAAAGGAAACAGTTATGATTGTTTGTTTGGATTTAATAATCAGTCCTGGAGTCTGAGATGTTACAGTGGTTTTTACACCTTCAGACACAATAACATAGACACACGTACCTCCTGTCCCTGTAGTTCCTCTGGTAGAGTAGGAGTGTATGTGGACTGTCCTGATGGACGTCTGTCCTTCTATGAAGTCTCCTCTGACTCTCTGACACTCATCCACACCGTCTGTACCTCCTTCACTGACACTCTGTATCCTGGGTTTGGGTTTGGGTTTGGTTCCTCAGTGTCTCTGAGTCCTCTGTGAGACAGACAGACAGACAGACACACTGACAAACAGACACACACAGCTACACAGACAGACAGACAGACAGACAGACAGACAGACAGACAGACAGACAGACAGACAGACAAACACAAACGCACAGAAAGACAGACAGACAGACACACAGCTACACAGACAGACAGACAGACACACAGACAGACATACACTTAGACAGACAGACAGAGAGACAGACACATAGACTGACAGACAGACAGACACGCAGACAGACAGACAGGCAGACAAACACACACACACATAGACAGACAGACAGACACAGCTACACAGACAGACAGGCACACCGACAGACACGCAGACAGACAGACAGCAACACAGACAGACACACACAGAAAGACAGACACAGACACACAGCTACACAGACACACACGCACAGACAGGCAGGCAGACACATAGACTGACAGACACATAGACTGACAGACAGACAGACACGCAGACAGACAGACAGACAAACACACACCAACACACACATAGACAGACAGACAGACAGACAGACACAAACAGACAGACACAGCTACACAGACACACCAACAGAGACAGACACAGCTACACAGACACGCAGACAAACACACACACACCTACAGACAGTCAGACAGACAGACACACAGGCAGGCACACAGACAGACAGACAGACAGTCAGACACACAGACAGACAGACACACAGGTAGGCAGACACACACACACACACACACACACACACACACACACACACACTCCTACAGACAGTCAGACACACAGGCAGGCACACAGACAGACACACAGACAGGCAGGCAGACAGACAGAAAGACACGCAGACAAACACACACACACACCTACAGAGAGTCAGACACACAGACAGACAGACGCACAGGCAGGCAGGCAGACAGACAAACAGACAGACACACAGACAGACAGGCAAACAGACACGCAGACAGACAGACTGACAGACAGACAGACAGACAGCAACACAGACAGACACACACACAGAAAGACAGACACAGACACACATCTACACAGACACACACACAGAGACAGGCAGGCAGAAACATAGACAGACAAACAGACAGACACACAGACAAGCAGACAGACACACAGATAGACAGACAATTAGACAAACAGACAGGCAGACATACACATAGACAGAAAGACACACACACACATACACAGATAGACAGACACACAAACAGACAGACAGACACAGCTACACAGACAGACACACACAGCTACACAGACAGACAGACACACCGACAGACAGATACACACACACACACAGACAAACAGACACACAGGCAGGCAGACAGACAGACAGACAGACAGATAGACACATAGACAGACAGACAGACAGACAGACAGACAGACAGACAGACAGACAGACACAGCTACACAGACAGACAGACACACTGACAGACAGACACACACAGCTACACAGACAGACAAACAGACAGACAGAAACACACACACACAGCTACACAGCTACACAGACAGACAGACAGCAAGACAGACAGACACAAAACAGACAGCCACACAGACAGAGAGACAGACAGACATGTCTCTGAGTCCTCTGTGAGACAGACAGACAAGATAACTGACTTCCTGTTTGGTTTTGGGCGGGGTTAAAATGTATCTTTTTGCTCATCTTGGGGTCAATAATACATGTAAATTTGATGTGAATCCATTGAAAAATAGCAAAGATACAGCATTTAGAATGTGACGCGAATGATTTTACAGTGACATTATAGGCCCCTCCCACTGATCACAGCCTGTTTTTTCTATCAGGACTTGTTCCCATCTTATAAGATTCATCCAACACTATTTTGAAGTCAACACGACATATCTTCTTTCCGGACGCCTAAAAGTGGCGCCATCTGAGAACGCAAAGCATGAGGTCACATCTGTCTCATGTTTTTCTTCTCCACAAAAGTGAAACTAGTCCTAATTCACAAGTTTTATTATGAATGATGATAAATGTGTACAGAATAAAGCAGATGATGTTAGTCCATCACCTGAGGATTATAGAGGGGATACATTTTCTATCAGGCACTGTGAGACAGGCTGAAATCATTTGTATCTCCTGATAACATGTTCTGGTCCACAGTCCTGTATCACCATGTGTCTGTGTTGAGAATGTCTGAATAAATGCTATGAAGTGATGTTGATTTTACTGTATCACAAATTGGACACATTGATCTAAAGACTGAATTACTGCATGTTTGAGTCCAGAACCCAGAGAGTATTTAGCTAACGTTTAGTTAGCAGGCTGGTCGCCTAGCAACATTACACTATCATAGAAAAAGGAGAATATATGACATTGTCAAGCAGAGCTATGAATACTATTAACTTGAGAAACACTTGATGTACAGAATAGAATTATTATTATTATTATTATTATTATTATTATTATTATTATTATTATTATTATTATTATTGTTATTGTTATTGTTATCCATCTTTGACAATCAAAGCATGATCGTAACAGTCCAGATTTAGTTTTAATAATAAGCTAAACTTATATCTAAACACAGAATTGTAGCTCCGCCCTTCATGCGCGCTCCCACAGCAGGGGATACAGATTATTCTGTTGGGGGTCACTACTTTGGTACGACAAAGTCCAAAATGCTTGACCATCACATGATTCATGTAAACTCAATTTGTTCCGGAAGTTAGTGGCGGGAAATTTGAATCCATTGACATATCTGGGATTTTTGGTAGTTTGTCGTCAATCACTGCATTGATTGACAATATTTATACAGTACACCATCATATGTATGTGTATATACAATATATGTTTATGTTGTTCCATAAATAGTTTTTTCCCTAATGTAACATTTTATTAATTAAAACATTGTATAAAAATGTGTTAATATGTATTGTATACAGTATGTATTGCTTTAAGTTTTTTTTAAATTTTCTTAAAAAAAAGGGGTGATTAAAAAACATCACATCCAGACTGGACACATTGAAAACATATTTATTATGTTTATACATAAAAATAAATAGACATTATATTTTTACTATGCACTGATGCACACACCCAGCATCACTACTCAGCAACCTAACAGAACATCACTTCTCCAGCCATCCTGACCTGCAGCATCATTGGTCCTCACCGTGCAGCATCATCGGTCCTCACCGTGCAGCATCATTGGTCCTCACCATGCAGCATCATTGGTCCTCACCGTGCAGCATCATTGGTCCTCATCGTGCAGCATCATTGGTCCTCACCGTGCAGCATCATTGGTCCTCACCGTGCAGCATCATTGGTCCTCACCATGCAGCATCATTGGTCCTCACCATGCAGCATCATTGGTCCTCACCGTGCAGCATCATTGGTCCTCACCGTGCAGCATCATTGGTCCTCACCATGCAGCATCATTGGTCTTCACCATGCAGCATCATTGGTCCTCACCATGCAGCATCATTGGTCCTCACCATGCAGCATCATTGATCCTCACCATGCAGCATCACAGCAGTAGTAGTGTGAAATTATTACATAGAATAGGTGTGATTACTAATATAATTCATATAAAATGTTCAGTATGATATCTAATACACATTTGAAACACATCTTGTCATGTTTTCATGACTCATCATGGTCTGTTGATGCTCCATCATATGAAACCATTCCTGTGACATCACTGCTCCCTGTGCTCCTACAGTAGGTCACTTACACTCTAACAATATTACTTGATTAGTATCATAACGTGTATAATACAGTAGTAACCTATAATACTTATAGTATTACGTATAGTTCACCGTTTAGTCTAGTATAATTTATTTTCATCATTGTTTATCAATTTTAAACTTATGTGTTTTCAATCTGTGTTTTTTAACTTAACTTTCCCTCTGCTATGGTCATAATTAGCTGAGTTTATACATGATATTTATAGCTCAGAGAAACACAAAGCTTGAAACACTCAAGCTATAAGGTACCTTTATGTTAAAGCTTGCTGTTTAGAAATCTCTAATACACTTTAAATTCATAGTAATATCACAAAAATAGTTTTCTTCATTGTTGTTTTTGTTACGTTAACTTTATCATGCTAGCTCGTACTCCAGAATCCATTCCTCATTTCTCTGCTGATACTCATCACTGTACAATCAGATGTCCTAAAATTATATTTCATTCATTAATTTAATTTACTACAACGAAATAAATCAAGTTTTATTTATTTTATTAAATTTATTTTATTTAGTATTTTCTCTAATTCCACATCGTTGGATGAAATGACATTAATAAAATTGAACCTTGTGGTTAAGGCTGTGTTGCTAACTTTATCCTGTAACGTATATCCTAGTCTCATCTGTTATCTGCTAATGATGCCTTCATCTACTAATTTAGCAGAGGATAATTCACTGTGCACAGTGATAATAATAATAATAATAATAATAATAATAATAATAATAATAATAATAATAATAATAATAATAATCTAATATGATTATTTAATTGTCTTACCATTCTAAAGTGCATCACAGACTGTCTAATCTACTGTAGCTTCAATGTGCTACAATGATAAACTGATCACTTCAGGTACTAAATGTGAGGCTCCATGAGCCACCATTGCTGTAAACAAATTAATCATTGAAGTGAACAGAGTTGTTGCTACTCTCTGGTTGTGTCCTAATGTTCCCTCCTATCTCCTTTCCTATCTCCTTTCCTATCCACTGTTCCTTCACCCCAGAAGTGTTTAAGTGGTGGCCAAGTTGTCTTTAAGCTCAGGAAAAACGGCTCAATGCTTCCTTTTTTTTTACCTCCTTTAACCTAGGAAACACTGATACATCCTTTACCAAAGGAGACAAGAAAATGCTGACCCACAATTTCTTGCAGCAACAACATTTATAGGGACACACACACCTGAGCGCTGACGTGTAACGGAGATCATGTAAGTTACCAATGCAATAATATGCCTTGAACAATTTTGCATAAATAATCTAAAACCCATATATTATTATATGTAGAGATATTATCAGATTATAACTGACATAAAACAGACAGTCTGTGGTTCTAGAAAAAGGATCAGAGACATTTTTATCCACATGATGTTTTATTCAACATAATTCATATTAGTGAGTAGAAGGTGAGTGTGATCAACTATTCTCAATGTGACGTTCTATAGTTTACCTTTAGTTCCTCGTAGCCATGGTAACCTCTTTTCCTTTGATTTACATTCAAACCTGTGATTTATGACATTATATCAGTGGAAAGTGTTAGAAATTAGCTTTTAGTCCATTTTAGGAAATTTGTAGTTTTTTCACCACGACAGACGTCACTAACCTTCACCACTGTCAGATTATTACGTCACCTAGTGGAAATGTGTCTGATTGTCAAAACAAACGTGATGGCCTTTTCCAAACTCCTCTCCTAACACCTTTCCTTAAGCCTGTGACGTCATCTATGAGGGTTAAGGAAAAGTGGATAGGAAAGGCGATAGGAGGGACTATTAGGACACACCTCTCTCTATACAGCTCTGATCGTCTCCAGGCAGCCATTAGCAGGAAGCTGCTGCACTGAGGAAACCATTTCCCCTGAAAATGATCATTTATATCTTGTATATGACATTACATTGTAAATTTAAAGACACATGGTGCTCAACATAACTGATTGTGTATTTTTTTTTAAAAATTTATTTAAAAAAAAAGAAAAATTCAAAACGCTAGGAGGGGCGGCGCACTAGTGCCCTCTATTGGTCGGCCTCCACTGTGTGTATGTTCTTTGCAATGACCTGATGAAGGTTGTCAGACCAAAACCTTGGTGAATATAAAAAGAGTTGCTCAGATCTAAGTCTGCATTAAACCAGTTTTTGTTTGAACTTTAAATCTAAATCCCTTAAATCTAAAATAGTTAAATTGTAGCAGTAGTCAACATTCATCTGTCCACTTTCACAACCCCTTTATTCCTAAATATTATCAGTGTTTATAATTGTATTAAATATGTTTTCATACAGTTCAATCCTTTGAATGCTACCTTATTAAGATGTTTGTTGTGTTAATTTAAGTCATGTTCTGCTTTTGTTTGGTCACTGATTTTTTAGTTCCTTTCAATTCACTTTTAAAACTAATGACTTAAACTGTACAGAACACCATAATACTTTGATCTAAATCATTTATTTATACATGTTGGTAAAACATTACATACATGATTGACCTCCCTTACCCCACAGTACTCCTCTACTGCTATAGGCTCCAGGTCAAGCCCCCACCACACGTCAGCAGTCTGACTGGATGGTCTCAGAAGCCTTTTGGTGAGGTTTTCAGCAGAGCTTTCCCCCCTGGTGTGACAGACCTCTCTGAATATGGTGGGGGTAATGCAACACCTCCTTAGTTGGTGCCACTCAGCACTGGAACTCTGCTCTAGTGGGATGTTCTCAGTTTTGTGTGATGTCACCAAAGATGTTTCTATACAAAAAGTGTCATTAAAAGGTTGGTTACCATGGTAACTGCTTTGTACCACTTCTGTTCAGTCTCTGTACAGCTGAACACTGGGAGAACAGATGTAATCCTCAGCTGGGAGTAGTGGGCCGTCTGGTACGGTAGAGCTGCCACGTGGCTGCACCTGCCACACAGGTGTACTGGTATCTCTGAATCTTCACTGGTTTGAATCCCTGAGCACAATCTGTTAACAATAGCACATGTTAGTTAGAGAACAACATGTATTGGCTGTAAGTGTAATAATAGAAAGACAACATTAAATTAGTGACATTATGTTAGTAAACTTCTAAACTGTGCAAAGTGAAACAGGAAAAAGTCTTAAAAAAACTATTTATTTATAGTTAATCATGTAAAATATATATGTGTAATCTCACTTTACTTATCTCATAGAAAAATACAAAATAAACGTTTAATTGAAATTATAAAAACCCAGAACACAATCTAGTTTCTGTGAGAATCATTAATTTTACATTATTTCTAAATATGAAACCTCGGTACCTTAGGACAGTGGTTCACTAACTTTATGTACCCATGGTACACCAAAGGACATGTAAAAATATTAAGGTACATCTATTGTATAACATGTGTTATCACTCATATCATGTACAATATTTATCAATGTGCATAATTAATTATTAATGTCAAATAAAATGTGACAAAAACAACTATGAGGCTAAGCTATTTAGCAGAGACTAAGCTAGTTATCAGAGGCTAAGCTAGTTAGCAGAGATTAAGCTAGTTAGAAGAGGCTAAGCTAGTTAACAGAGGCTAAGCTATTTAGCAAAGTCTAAGCTAGTTAGAGACTAAGCTAGTTAGCAGAGGCGAAGCTATTTAGTATAAACTAAGCTAGTTATAAGAGGCTAAGCTAGTTAGCAGAGATTAAGCTAGTTAGTAAAGGCTAAGCTATTTAGTCGAGGCTAAGCTAGTTAGCAGAGACTAAGCTAGTTATCAGAGGCTAAGCTATTTAGCAGAGATTTAGCTAGTTAGCAGAGGCAAAGCTATTTAGCAGAGACTAAGCTAGTTAGCAGAGGCTAAGATAGTTAGCAGATACTAAGCTAGTTAGAAGAGGCTAAGCTATTTAGCAGAGACTAAGCTAGTTCGCAGAGACTAAGCTATTTAGCAAAGACTAAGCTTGTTAGCAGAGGTTAAGCTAATTAGCAGAGACTGTCAATTAGCAGCGACTTAGCTAGTTAGCAGAGGCTAAGCTAGTTAGCAGAGACCAAGCTAGTTAACAGAGGCTAAGCTATTTAGCAGAGACAAAGCTAGTTAGCAGAGGCTAAGCTAGTTAGCAGAGACAAAGTTACTTAGCAGAGGCTAAGCTAGTTAGCAGAGGTTAAGCTAATTAGCAGAGACTAAGCCAATTAGCAGAGACTTAGCTTGTTAACAGATGCTAAACTAGTTAGCAGTGACAAAGCTAGTTAACAGAGACAAAGCTAGTTAATAGAGGCTAAGCAATTTAGCAGAGACTAAGCTAGTTAGCAGAGGCTAAGCTAGTTTGCAGAGACTAAGCTAGTTAGCAGAGACTAAGCTAGTTAGCAGGGGCTAAGCTAATTAGCAGAGGCTAAGCTAGTTAGCAGACACTAAGCTAGTTAGCAGAGGCTAAACTTGTCAGCAGAGACAAAGCTAGTTAGCAGAGACTAAGCTAGTTAGCAGTACTAAGCTGGTTAGCAGAGGCTAAGCTAGTTAGCAGACACTAAGCTAGTTAGCAGAGGCTAAGGTATTTAACAGATACTAAGCTAGTTAGCAGAGGCGAAGCTAGTTAGCAGAAGCTAAGCTAGTTAGCAGAGACTAAGCTAGTTAGCATAGGCTAAGCTAGTTAGCAGAGACTAAGCTAGTCTCTGCTAAAAAGCCGATATTGATATTAAGTAGGGATGTAACAATTCACTCAACTCACGATACGATTCGATTCATGAAACTGGGTTCACGATACGATTCTCTCACGATTTATTTTACAAAATGGGACTGTATATAAATTACTGAAAAATATTCCTTTATTTTTTTTGGGAAAATACTATACTATTTGTCATTGTCAAAAGAATCCCTTGATAAACTATTCAAAACAATGCAATTTAACAAAAAATAAATCTTGAATGAAATAAATAAAGGAATAATACAAATGAAGAAGAAGCTTATTGTATTTTGTGCCTTAACAATTGGACTTAAAAAAAAAAAAAAAAAAAAAAAATCATTTTACTGTATTTAGGTCAGATATTTGTTTAGACCAGCAGAGGGCGCTGGTAACCCAGTGGTCGGTTGGCATTCAGATATTCTGCAGTGAAGAAGAGATGCTATGCTAGCAGACAGAGCTAATAGAAAAACATGACTTTTACAGATATTCATGTAATAATACAGATATACTTTCGGTGCTAAAGGGGTAAGGAGTCATTTATGAATATGTTTAAGAGTAGAAGATGGCCAGAAAGAAAGTATTAGCAGATTTTGCTCGCCGCCAACACTTCTGCTGGTTAAAAAAAGTACTGCGATTCAATTTTCACAGCATCGATGTGAATCGTTATACCTATGAATCGATTTTTAACTGCCTTACGATTAATCGTTACATCCCTAATATTAAGATAAATAAATAAATGTGGTTATCACAGATTCATAGAACAACAGATCATCATTTTACTGACTTTATGGATGGACCCCAAAAATCTCTCCTTTATTCCCCCTTATAGATGGTCCTGTCTCCACATGACTGTTCTTCAACATTCATGTCTGTGTTCAACCACCTTCAGCTACAGTGGGGGTCCCTGCTCTATGGAACCTTTTATTTTGGGGGTGGTGGGCTGAAAAGGTTGAGAACCACTGGTCTACAGGACTCCACATCCCACAAATCTGTTCTGACAATGTCAATAAGAGAGTCTTTACAGTGGACATCAAAACAAACTTTCCATTGGCAAATTCAACCTTTTCCATCTTTTTTCTGGTAAATGATCTTCAGTGATTTATTGATCTATGAGACCAACTCCTTATCTGATAAAGGATGATCGTCTACAGCAGCTTTAATCAATAAAGCTGATACATATTTGGCTGCAATGACTCTACAGTAGCAGGTTCCATTGTGGTTCTTTGCTTCCTTCAGTCTTCACAGTGAGCTGCTCCATTGGCATGTGACCCTGAACAATTGTGACCATGTTCCAACATTCAGAGCTGTTTAGGGATGTCAGTCCACAGTTCCTCTTTATCACCAACTGTCCAGATATCCACTACATTCTGTGCAATGTGCTTTAATGTGTGTGCAAGCATTTACAAACATACTGTAAGTCCCCTCATAATGATCCTATAGTAATCTGATTACCTACAGGCAAATATCCAATACTTACGTAACCATAGCACATGCAGTTAGACGCCATATTCTCACAAATCACCCTTTTCTCCCAATCACAGACAGGGAGAAACCCACGTGTAATGAAAATGAAAAGAGTTACAAAAATGTCACCAGGTGCCAAACAGGCAAAAAGTGCTGACTCAGTCTAAACTTGTTAACGGAGCTCATTGAAAGTTACAGTCACTCCTCTCTTATGAAGCCCAACAGATCAAATACAAGCTTTTCTCACTGTATTTACAGTGTGTTGCTTAGACTGTGTCGCTAATCTCTACTTCACTTTATTTTCAGGAATGATTACGGCTCCAGAAGTTGTCGTGGCAACCCACTGTGGCCTTAGGGTTTTTGTCCTCTCTCTGATCACCAACAAGGTATCACACACCTGAGACATGAATCAATGAGTTGATGTTGAACTGATGAAGGGATTCATCCGTGACACAATAGTAGACCAATAGGCCTGGACCTATAAAGAAGGATCAGGTCCAGGTTAAATCTGGACCTATTAAGACTAAATGGTGTCTTCCATAAGAGAGATGATCAATTCATGCCAGTCTATGTGTATTTATGAGAAGAACAAAAATGGAATGTGGAGGCCTGTAGATGAACGTAAAAAAGTCTTTTTACTTCATTCTTCCTGGGATTTCTTGTGTTTCTTTGCCAGACAAGGAGGACAGTGGTTAGCTAGGCTCCATTTTTGTTCTAGTTTGTTCCAGATGTTCCCTGTGAGATCACTTCCCTCTGCAACACATTACATTTTGTTCAGATTTGGATTTTTCTTTGTAAGCCCTAAATGAAACATCCTCCATAGTTTGGCCAAGAGTTTGAGTGAAAACACCAGAAATGTGTTGGGAAGGTACTTTGGTAGAGTTTTTGGGTCCAAACACAAGAAATCACAATAAGAATGAAGTAAAAAAAAAAAAAACTTCTCCACTTCCCACAATGCAATGCAAGAAACTTCAGCAGCTTTAAAGGAATCCTCCTGTTTTTACAAATGTGGTCTAAAACCCTTGAAATGTTCTTATTAGAAGATCTATGCCTAACAAAACACATTATTTTGTTCCTTATTTGTTTTATTCACTTTTAAAATTCTAGAAATATTGTCAATTATAATTTAACACAATCCTGGTGAACCATGTTACAGTTCTATGTACAGTTCTACAGATGTTACCATTTAAAAAATGAAATCTAGGGGTATAATGAGACATAAAAAGGCTCAGACACCCACACCATAAATATTAAAACCTATAATTTCATTGATTATGAATCCTAACAAGGAAACCAATAGATAAGAAATAAATTAGATGATAGATGTTAGTCTTTAGTGTATTTTACAGCTGATTTAGGACCTGTTAGCATAAGAGATGCTAACAGAAAGCTAACACATGAGGAAGGTTGACTTTTATTAGGTTTTTAATTTCAGGCTCAGTAATTGTGATTCATTGTAATTGACTGTCTGAGAATAAAGAATAATTGTGATTTAATTGTAATTAGAAAAAATGCTGGTCACTGTAATGGTAATTGAATTGTAATTGAACATGGGTAATTGAAAAGTTAATTGTAAGTGAAAAATGTAATTGAGCCCAACCCTGATCAACGTTAACGGTTTGATCCTTTTTGGTGTTTAGTTTGGTTTCCAGATTGATTGATTAATGGAACCTATTGTTGAATTAGATTCTAATAAAGCTACTGATTGGTTTCCTTCAGGTGGGGGAAAGCTACGAGGACACTGAGAGTGTGAACCATGAAGGCGTCCTGGAGGTGGGACGGCTGTGTTCATCTACTGTACAGCAGTTAGTGACTGAACTGACCAGCAGAATGGAGATCAATAACACCAATACACATGTCTGAATACATATTTACTGTAGATATTGTGTATTTTTGATCTTTTATTACATCAACGTGGTGATTAATATACTGTTAGGATGAATAAGAGTGTAAGTATTCATTATTGTTATATGACGTTCAGTGTAAGATGTGATATAAATGATAACGTTTGTGTTTTCATTTAAAAATCAATCATTTTTTAAAGAATAATCAGTTCTTTGTATATTGTTTCTGTTAAATGACTGAATGTTGTTTTATAATGTGTTACTGACTGATTCTATGCACCATGTTAGTCTGTTTAAAACGTGCTGTCATACATGATATTACCATATTTGACATAACAATAAAAACTTTGTTGTAAATAACTTGATCTCGTCCATTGAAATGTAGATAAAAAGCACCATGATTATTCCTAAATACAGCATTTTCCCACATGAACTCAAACTACACCAAGTACAGGTTCTTTTAAACAAACCAGTTCATCACCATTTTCAAAATGTTTCCAATTCCAAAACCTTCTTTATTTTCCACTAAATTCCTTAAACTGTGTCAAACTCATTTTATGTATGTATATATGTAAAGTATGGAAGGCATGGACAATATTCAAGCAATAATTAACAGATATCAGTCCCTGTAGGATCTTCACTTTACATTTACTGGATTTTGTGACTAATTTTTATTTACATTCCAAATATTTGGTGAAATATTTTGAGGATAATTGCCAAAATTTGGAAAAACTGAGAAATCTTTCAACAAATTGTGATTAAAAGTGAAATAATGATGGGGAAACTGTAAACCCTGCAAATATTGTGTTGTTTGATTGAATCTGTATTTACTCATGTTTTCCTGTGGGCTGAACTAGATGCTCTAAAGCAGGGGTGTCAAACTCATTTTAGTTAACGGGCCACATATCTTAAGTGGGTCATAGATTTTACACAGGAAAACCATTCATTTTAACATTATTGTGTCCGTTTGCACTTCTACGTAGACAAGAAATACAAAATATGTAAGAAAGTGACTATATCCAAGTAATAAGTGATAAATATCAGTCCTAACAGGATCTACACTTTACATTTCATACATTTTGTCATCAATTTCTATTTAATTAAGGGAAACATTATGTCATATTTTGAGGAAAATGAAAGGATTTTGTAAGAATTTAGATTTTTTTCAACAGTTTAAAATGAAAAATGACTGAAATCATGTGATAAAAGCACCAGGAAAACTGTGAAAACCTGTAAATATTGTTGACTTTGGAATTGAATGGGCAACAACAAATGGTGATTGGAATGGAATGGTTACATGGTGACATCTGGGATGAAATCCAATCAGATTAAACTACGGACTAGTTGGGAAGGTCAAAAGGTCAAACCTCAGACCACAAAGAAGAGCAGATGTGTGGACAAACTTTATATTTGATATAAATGAGGGACAGACAGTACAAAGCTGTGTGTCAACAACAAGCCTGAAGCGACACCTGCAGGAGAATCAAAGTATTGCACTACTGACAGCTTTTATTCAAACTTTGAAACATTTGAAGACATTTCTTTCCTTATATTAGATCAAATTCCTTAATGTTGTGGTCAGTATTTTTCTTTAACCATAATTGGGATTCCCAGTTGAAATGCTGAACAGTGAAATGATAGAAATGTATTATTTTATTACATTTAAATATCTTAGAGTTGCTCATGCTCAGACATTTGCAACATAATAAAAATCAGATTTTAGTGTCATACATGTACATGCAGCTCTCTGTATCATTTTGTGTAACTTAATAGGACACAACTATCAGACTTTGTGTGTTTCTGTTGTTGTTTGTGTGTTTTTAAAGTTCTTTAGGGGATTTATTTTGACATTCAGTCTATTTTTCTCTCATTTTGTGTATTTTTGTTGTTCCTTTTGCTCATTTTTCTGTCATTCTGCCTATTTGTGCTGTTCTTTTATGCATTGTTTGTACTTTTTTTATTTCCTTTTGCATACAAAGACTTCTTAAAATGACTTAAATTTCAAAAAAAACAAAAAAAACATTAGGAAATGATTTACAACATTTACTTTGTTTACAGATTACTTGGGTAGGTTAAGGGTAGGACAACCATCATCTCCCATTTTAGTTTATTAAATTATTTTACTAAAACCATGATAAAGCTGTTATTAAGTCAGTGATTCTCAACATGTGGCTCTTTATTATTTTAATAATGATTCCCCCAGATAATCTTTAAAGAGGGAAACTTTTGTAACCACTTTTTACCTTTTTTTTTGGACATTTTGCAACTTCCTTTGTCCCATTCTTGTCCCTTTTCCCAAAATGTTGATACTTTTTTCAGATTTACCTTCCTTTTGTCATTCCATAACACCTGTTTCCTTTTTGGTCATTTCTCTTTTTTTGGCCACTCTTGACTGCTTTTGGCCCATTTTAGTCACTTTTTCTTAATTTCTTGCCAAGTTTTTGCCACTTTTGGACCATTCTTTACCACCTTACTCATTTTTTGTCACATACTCATCACTGTGAACTCTTTGTTTATCTTCTCAGAACAGCATCAAGTGATTGACTTGATCACCATTCAATCAATCTAACTGGACCAATCTGTTTTCAACAATGAATCCCTCTGTAAAAAGTGAGGAGATTAACTTTTGTTTTCATAAAAGTGTGGGTGTCCCCCTCATCCCTCACAGGTGAGACGTGTCTGGATTGTGTTTTAATTTAAAAAAGAACAATCATTTTAAAATGTATTTGTTTTTTTAATCAACTACATTTCAATGACCCCACATGGGATCACGACCCCAAGGTTGAAAAACCCTGTTATATCATTTCCATTATAATTGAGCTGTTTTCATGATTTTAAAATGCAATTATAAAGCCTTTTATTTGAATACTCATTTTTATTATTTTAATTTGTGCCATTTTTCCATGTTTTGGTGCCTTACTTGAATAAATGTGCTCCATATTGTTGCCTTGCTTTGTTGGACAAATAAAAAAATTGACCATTCTGAATAAATACAGTTTTAAACACATAAACAGTATTACCTTTATTGTTAATATTATTCCTTTAAGCCATGTTTGAGAGATATTTTGGACGTCTGCTACACTGAAGTCAGAGTTTCAAACCCAAAATGCAGAGTTCAGAAGGTCATTGAACGCAGCATGAGAGTGAGTAGATGACGTTGGTGCAGCAGCAGCAGCACTGTCCATCAACTATGGAGTGGACCAACCCTGGATGTCCATCAACTCTGTAGTGGGTCAACCCTGGATGTCCATCAACTCTGTAGTGGACCAACCCTGGATGTCCATCAACTCTGTAGTGGACCAACCCTGGATGTCCATCAACTCTGTAGTGGACCAACCCTGGATGTCCATCAACTCTGTAGTGGGTCAACCCTGGATGTCCATCAACTCTGTAGTGGGTCAACCCTGGATGTCCATCAACTCTGTAGTGGGTCAACCCTGGATGTCCAACAACTCTGTAGTGGACCAACCCTGGATGTCCAACAACTCTGTAGTGGACCAACCCTGGATGTCCATCAACTCTGTAGTGGACCAACCCTGGATGTCCATCAACTCTGTAGTGGACCAACCCTGGATGTCCATCAACTCTGTAGTGGACCAACCCTGGATGTCCATCAACGCTGTAGTGGACCAACCCTGGATGTCCATCAACTCTGTAGTGGACCAACCCTGGATGTCCATCAACTCTGTAGTGGACCAACCCTGGATGTCCATCAACTCTGTAGTGGACCAACCCTGGATGTCCATCAACTCTGTAGTGGACCAACCCTGGATGTCCATCAACTCTGTAGTGGACCAACCCTGGATGTCCAACAACTCTGTAGTGGACCAACCCTGGATGTCGTTCTCAATTTGTTGCATAGTGAGAATCGTTTTTATTAAACCAGGGGTGTCAACCTAATTTCACATCAGGACCAGACATATAAAATATTTATCTGTATCTCCTTTTACAACCTAAACCTAAACCTAAATGAATGATTTCTGATACGTTTGACACTCTTGGTTCTGTGGTTTTAAGCTCCACCCTCTGACCCCATTAATGTAATCAATAATAATTACTTTTATTTAAAAAGTGCCTTTCAGGCCACTTAAAAACACTACACTAAAAACAGGATAATAAATAATATTAATTTGTAGTGTACACGTTAGTTTAGATGCATACTGTTGTTGCTGAGTCATGGTTTGAGTAGTAAATAAAATTGCATTGCCATAGTTAATTATATAATTATATAATTATAGATGCCATAATGTTTTCAGTCTTAATTTACAGTGTTGACCAATTTATACCAAAACTTGACAAATTTTTATTGCTCACCAACTAAATGGAGTCATGATTAATTCATTCAAAATAAATACTTTATAAACCGTTATAAAAAAAAACAAACACCTGTGAGGTTAAATTGATTTAGCACTAACCAATTCATCTGAATAACCTATAACATTTTTAATAAGTGGAAAAATGCTGAATCTTTAGTTTTGAGAAGAATTGTAAGTTTTACGACTTGCAAAGTTTACGATTTACAAATTTTCAGAAGAATAATTAGGTGGAAACTACAAAACTAAGAGGGCAGTGTTCACCACAAACAATCATAGAAGTACTTGGATCAATTATTCACAGTCAAACTCAAGCTTTAAAGAAGGCCAGCACATGGTGCAGAACCTTCTGAATCCAATTTCTCACAGCAACTGAATGAAGAGTGAAAATCCTCCTTATATAGTCCAGTCCAGCTGATTGTCAACAACTCACAGTCGTGCTCAACTCTACAGGTGCAGCAGATCTCCCTGATTGACATGATGAGCTGGACATGGCTGTGCACTTTGTACCAATCTGTAACACTATGGTAAATCCCCCAATAGATCCCCTGGAATTATCAAACATTTTGGCCTCAGTAAAAGATAACCAACAATTTGATCTCATTTCACATTTTGTTGCTATTTTCCTGCATGGAAACATCAGTGACAGTGAAAGAATCTTGTCAAAAAATTGCAAATATGGTGAAAGCCGCATTTCTTTGCACTAGACAAATGTTTTGTTAAGACATTGATGTATTTTACCACCATGTAGACCCTTATTTGTGTGAATGTGGACAGAAAAACAGAAACAAACTTTATGTGGAGAACGATTAAAGACTCAGACTTTCTCAAATTCAGCCCAAAATAATACTGACATAAAGTACATAATGAAAATACTAGTTAATTACAGTGTTTAAGTGGATTAAATTAAAGCAGAATTAAGTGTTTACAAGATAGAGGAATTATTTAATTCAGAATTGAAATCAGAATAAACCAGCCACCTAATTCAGATTTAAGTTTAAGTTGGAATTCAATTTGCATTAGGAATTAAATGTTTACAAGATGAGTTTAAAGATGATTTAACTTTTATTCTGAATTAAAGAGGAATTAAAGCTCAAATGTAAACGTGGCCAGTGACAAAGAAAAAAATAAGTTGATTGAATAAAAAAAAGTACTGAATAATAAGGACATCAGTGGAAATGTAAAGTTATCCCCTAAAAATAATACTCAACTAAAATTTCAGTACATTAACTAAATTTGTTCACACTGTATGTACTGTATATATATATATATATATATATATATATATATATATATATATATATAAATGTCTCTGGGGTCACGTCACTGGACATTAGTGGCTGTGGTTGTTGTGGTTGATGTTGAAGCAGGGCTGGTTAGGAGAGGAGCAGTGTGTCAGCTGACAGTGCACTTATCATTTCAGTTTTGGCTCTAATTATTGATTTATAATCTTATTATTTTAATTTTATTTGTTGAAATAGAGGTTCCTGACAAAGTCAAAAAGCCTTGATCAATAAACACATGAATGTGACTCTTTTATGTATTTAAAAACTAAAAACTAGTCGGTGCTGACACTAACACAAGACAAAGGTTAAAGCGTTCTCTGGTGGTCGACTGCCTTTATGGTTAAACACATTGATGTTAAAAACAGCCAAATGAAACTGCACTGGTAGTGTTTTCAAATGTTCATTCACTTTCTTTGCGTAGGTGCACTTGTGGAATCTGTGTAACCATGGCAACAGAGCCAGAAAACATCTTCTCCAGGGAGATACCACAGCTAATGTCAATCATTAGTGAATGAAATAGTAATGATTATTATCTGCTAGCCTGGCTCACTTATCTTTTCATTTTATATATGTTACAAGAAGAATACATCAGCTTCTAAAGACACCTGCTTGTATGGTGGATCATCCAGGTCTGGTAGTAGTGTGTCTGAATGTGTTCTACCTGCAGAATGCATTCATTATATATACAGTATATAGAGCACACTATGGACCTCTACAGCTATGGAGATAATATGTTTGAAATGAAAGACTGAAATCACACAAATCAATGTATAAACATGAAACTTTTATTGTTGATGACACACACAAGTCATCCAAAACACATTTTTACACAATATGTTGTGTTTTCAGTGGTTCTAGGTACTTGGCGTATAGAAGCTTTGTGAGCTGGTGTTGGGCTTTTTGGGTTCCTCTCCCTGCTTGTGTTGTCCTAAGAATAAGAACTGAGTTCCCAGACGACCAAGGACATTATGTGGGGTTCAGACCTGCCCTTGACTGAACCTGGACACATATCTGCCAACCACCTGCTGCTTCTCAGGTCTGTCAAACTGAGCAGACAGATCTACAGGGACGGGGATTGACATCAGCTGGGGCGGAGTCCTCCAAGACGTTTTCAAATAGGAGGTCTAGGAGCTGATCCACGTAATCTGTGATACAGAAAAGCACTTTATTATCTTTACTGTTTAAAACCTATGTTGTTGTGTTTTCATATCTAATGATGGTCCTAACTAATTTTTTATTTTTTTTTTTAATTTTTTGAAAAAATATGCCTCGCATGATTTTGGGTGATTTTTGGTTTTTGTCATTTTTTGTGCCTTACTGCTTTCTAAGTCCTGTTTAAGTATGCGCATTATATTTGCAGTAGTTTTTATGGTCTAAAGATGGTCCTAACTCATTTTTTTTTTTTTTTTAATTTTGAAAAAAAAATGCCTTGCTATAGTCTTACTTTTGATTTTGGGTGATTTTTTTTTTTCGTCATTTTTTGTGCCTTACTGCTTTCTTAGCCTAGTTTAAGTATGTGCATTATATTTGCAGTCGTTTTTTAGGCTCTAATGATGGTCTAACTCAATTTTTTTTTTTTTTGAAATTTTTGAAAAAAAATGCCTTGCTATAGCCTTACTTTTGATTTTGGATGATTTTTGTTTGTCGTCATTTTTTTTGTTTTACTGCTTTCTTAGTTCAGTTTAAGTATGTGCATTATATTTGCAGTCGGTTTTATGGTCTAATGATGGTCCTAACTCAATTTTTTTTTTTTTTTGACATTTTTGAAAAAAATGCCTTGCTATAGCCTTACTTTTGATTTTGGGTGATTTTTGGTTTTTGTCATTTTTATGATACTGAGTTCATGATACTGAGTTCACGATACGATTGTCTCACGATTTATTTTACAAAATGGGACTGTAGACAAATGATGACTAAGAAATATTCCTTTATTTTTTTGGGGAAAAAAAAAACTAGAAAATACTGTACTAGTTTCCTTTTATTTTTCATTGTTAAAAGAATCCATTGATAAACTATTCAAAACAACGCAATTTAACTAAAAATAAATCTTGAATAAAATAAATAAAGGAATAATACAAATGAAGAAGAAGCCTATTAATTTAAATTCTGGTTCTATAGTAAACAATGCAAAACTACATAATAGTTCTTTTTCTTTTTAAAAGTGCAACTGAAAATGTATTTTGTGCCTTAACAATTGGACTTAAAAAAAAACACTCTGCACTGTCTCTTACGTCAGATTTGTTTGGACCAGCAGAGGGCGCTGGTAACCCAGTGGTTGGTTGGCATGCAGCTAATTTACCGGTGAAGAAGAGATGCTATGCTAGCAGACAGAGCTAATAGGAAATCGTGACTTTTAAAGATATTCACGTAATATTACAGATATTCTTTTGGTGCTAAAGGTTTATCCTTTTTCTGCACATTAAACCAGGACTTGTTGTTTGAAAAGTAATTGCCTATGTACTCATAGCAACTAAGGGGACAGTTTTCTCAAGAAAAATTTGGTACCCCCCCTGCTGTCCAGTGGCTTCGGGCCGGCAAGACAGTCCGACGCGGTAAGGAGGAGGCGCGCAAAATGAAAACAATGAATGTTGAACTAGGCTGTCTGTCGCAAGCAGCTTCAAAAGGGTAAGGTACAGATTGTTTACGAGGGTATCGGTCAAAAATATCAAAATGTAAACTTGGTTGAGGCTGCAGTCCTCAATCTCCGTCTCAATTTTCCTGAAATTGAGTAAAAACAAAAGAGTAAAAAAAGAATCATTCAGAAATAACAAAGAAGAAAAAACGTGTGAGCTCAAAAAAAATCATGGCCAGTAAAGAATAAAAAATAAAAACTTCAGCTCCAAAAGCTGAGGCAACAGAGGGCTCTTTCTTCAACGGATGTAACCATATCTTGCATTGTGGGGGCCTCCCCTCAACAAGAAAATAAAAGGAAAGAAAAGCAAACAAAAACAAACCTATTAGTAACACTATTTTCTTCCCTTCTGTTTGTTTTTTTTTCTCATAAAGGTAAAAGCAGTGTAAATAAATGAGCAACATAATGAATAAAAGCAAAGATAAATGATGGGCACACATGGTCTCATGTGGCAAACAGAAGGGTTCTGTGTGAAGTTATGGTGGTCCTGTGTTTCAGCTCATATTTATGAATGTGAGTGTGTCACTGTATGTCTGGTCTGTCTGCTTAGAGCACACCTTATTTTAAGTGTATCTCAAAGCGTGTGAGAGAATAAATGAAAACAAAATAATCTAGTGCACAGTCAGAAGATAGAGGGGTTAGTATTGTCCTATCGAAGGAGAAGCTTGTTGGCTATTTGCTAGTTGTCCCCCTCCATGCCAAAGTTCAAGGCTAAAGTGATATAGCACTACCACCAAAGGCTGTGGTGGACTTCTTATGGCTTGGTATCCTCGTGGCTTTTAAAACAGTGTCTTTTTTGGTGAAGATGTTCCAGCAGACGTGTGATCAGTCTGTAGTTGCTGCCCATCATTCAGGCAGTAATCGTGGCGTTTCACCCGCAACTCATTGGTGGGGGAGTGTCCAACCACTCCGACGCCCACAGGTTCTCAGTCTTTGATGATGGGGCAGGATGTGTTAATCCCAGCATTGCCATGCGGCCCATTCCATAGACGATGAAGAGTTGACTTGGGACTGAGCGAGTTATTTCGTTGCAGCATTGCTTTGCTGAATGGGAGAGTTGAGTCCTTTGATAGTCGATTTCCTTCTGAAGCTTGGTCCTTTGAATGATGTTGACATTTCATTAGCATAAGAGTTGGAGGTGATTTCATTCATTAAGAGCTTTTATTGAAGATGTCGTTTCTTCAGGGACAACCGCAAAGCCAACAAAAACTAACAATAAAATAATTTTAAAAAAATTATAATGATGATAACAGTAATATTAAAATAAAATAAAATGAAATACTGTATTCATCTGTGTGTGTGTTTGAGTGTGTGTTGTTCATAGTCATTTTAGAGTGGACTCCAGATGTATCAAACATGAAATCAAATGAAATTTAAAATAAAAGTAAAAATAGTGTCTGTGTTGCAATGGCTTAGCACTATTCTGTAGGCAGAGGGAAAGTTGAGAAACAACGTTGCGTCACTAACGCTGTTAGTTTTGGGAATCTATGTATTAATTGCAGACCGTATTACAAGTATGTAGTGTTTTAATCATGTGACCTTTCACTAAACTGGCCAATGAGGGGCACTACGCCTGGATAGAGTCAATGTGTGTGTATGTGTAAATCATCTCTCTGTGTGTGTGTGTGTGTGGCTCTCTCTCTCTCTGTGTGTGTGTGTGTGGGTGTGCCTCTCATGCGCGCACGGGGACAACACACGTCCGCACGTTCAGCTGAGAAAAAAAAAACCAAAACGCACAGAAAACACAGCAGCCGACTCTCGTCCAAAATGAAAGCATTAAAGCCAAACAACCAAAGGGAGAAATCTGATTCCATTCACACGTTTAAACAAAATAAAAACAAAGATTAAAAAAAAAGGAAAACTCACCGAAAGCTTGCCGGTTTCATGATCTGAGTTCACATCATACCAAGATTGTTTATGCGGATGCATATATTATTTGTTTATTGGATTCTTCATCTGTTTGATTCCCATTATTAGTGTTTTACTCCCTGTAGTCGTCACTACAGTTTAGGTTAGGGTTGGGGTTTTAATCTTTTTTGATATCGGTACAGAGGTGAACTCATTACATGGCACCGGGGTGTTTTGGAAACTTTGGTTGCCTGTCTATCCTATGGTCAGGACCTCACAGGCTGTCTGTGGAGGTGCCTGAACAAAACCAAAGTAAATAATGACCAGCCGTACTAGATGCCTGAACAAAAATATCCGGAGCCCGAAGAAAAATAGAGGGAACTTATAGTATTAAAAAGCAAAGAACTTCAACCATTTGAGCCTTTCTCATGGCAGTCCTTTCACTGCGTCAAAACACAGAACAGCTGAAGGAGGAGAGAACCTCCAGAATGATGAAAATCAATACAGTGCTCGACTGGTTGCCTGTCTATCAACACAGAGCGAATATATATATGTAAATTTATATAAATATAAAAAGGCAGCTTTACCTTAATAGTCCGAATTGGTGTTTGAGGATCAACCGATGGTTCGTGGTCCAGTCTCTGTCCGAGGGGCAGACCACCGCGGGGAAGACTCGGAGTCCCATGCCATAAAAAACTGGCTTTGGGGTTTTAAGTGCGTCTACTGTCCGGTACCGGTCCACGGCAGAAGCCCCCCAGAGTAGAAGATGGATCTTGTTCGTGATCGCCAATTTGTCACGGCAAATTTGCAGTTGACCTCATTTGGAGACATGATTTATTGCTCTGGTTGAATGATGGAGTCCAGTCGAAGCATTGATGATATTATAAAAAAGATTTATTATAAAATTAAATTAAAAAAAGGGGTAAAAAAGAAGCTTCCATCCTGAAAGAATGAAAAGCAGGCCCCAACAAGGATGGTCAAAAGGCTCCTGGTAGAGCCAAAAGGCAAGACCCACTCCAACTAACAGTTTCACAGCTTAAGCTTTTATACAGATAACAGAAAAAGTTCCACCCTGAGGTGAGGAGAAGGGGGGAGTCAGATGCCCAATAGTGGAAAACGTTTGAGGATGATGAAGACGTGTATATTATGAGGAAGGTTGGGCGCCACTCTTATCTATCCTTGATAGTGTGTGTGCGTGTATATCTGCATGTGAGTTTGAGTTTGGCCTTCAGCAGAGACTCTGTGTTGCACTGAGTACAATACGATCTGTACTGTTTAATCTAACATGACTCAGCTGTTCAAAAGTGCAAAGAGTAATGCAGTCATCATGTATTAAAACATGATAAATTGTACACATGAACATACATTTGACGATATGATGATGAATATAATATTTGCCATAACACCACCAACATAGCTCCAGCTCTCGGAGCCAAAAACCGGGGCTACGCTGGCCCCACATAGCTTCTGGTCTACAGGCCAGCTCTGAAGTGGGCGTGAATGTACATACTGTATAATATTGTAAATAAAAGTTTTTTTGAAGTGATGTGAGTTTTCTCTCTAATTTCAAAAGACATTTTTCATATTTAGTTTTACTACTCTTCTTCTTCACATGTAGAAAATGCAATTACTTACAAGTCATATATGTAGTTTCAAACCGTTGCTGAATTTTACCAATTCTCACAATATAATGTAAAATATAGAGACAGTAGTTTAGTAAATATTAACTTGAAATGCGTTCATATGTCATTACTACCCCTCCTTCCTTGCGAATGATATGGTTTTATTAATTTTGCTGTGATCACATTGACCCACATATGGTAAATTGTGTCTAGATCTGCATCAGCTGGATTATGTTTAGAATTTCTTTAAACCCGACATTCAAAGTGTTCCGTACTTTACATTCACAGATGTATATTATAGTAATAATATATGTACATACCGGTCAGTTAAAAATGTAGTTGTAGCTTACAGTACAATCACAAATCTATGGTAACCAGATTTTCTTTCTCAGAAATTAGTTTTAGATCTTGTTATACTGTCACATATACAACTAAACAATATGCACCAGCTCAGATATATTGTCACTATTGTTTTTTATGTGTATATAATGTTATTGCTCTTACTTTTTTATTTTGTCACTCTTTAATTACTGTACCCTAATCTTTAAGGCCCTGATGGAAAGCTTAAATGTTTGTTACAACATATAGCAAATGTAATGTTAGTGTCTTTGCATTTTATTTGTGGACATTTCAGGCGGTGAAGGTCCCAACCCCTTTGTTGAATAAAACAGTATTGGATTGTCATTTTAAATGTATTGAAAAACAGACATTACCCTTTATTAATATTCTTTATTTCAGATGAACAAGACAATTACATTCATGGAAATACATACACATATCAATTTCTTTGGTTCCCAAAGCTGTACAGATAACATTTCCAGCCACATCACAAACCAATTGGGTTATTCTGCTTGATTGAAATATTGTATCAAGGCTGCCCTAATGTCAGCCCCCTCTGCATTGCCAATGTCGGGCAGTGGTTGGACGGGAGGCTGATTGTGTTCCAATCCGGCAGTCCGCCCCTCAATCACACATGTTATGGAGAACACAGCAGGCCATCGCCATCTTCTTGCTCAGCTCTAGCTTACAGTCATTTCTTTTTAGGAGACACCTCCAGCGACCTTTTAGTCTCCCAAAAGCCATTTCAACCACAGATCGAGCACTGCTCAGTCTGTTGTTGTACGTGTGCTGCTCAGGGGTCAGTCTGCCTGTGTCTGAAAATGGTTTCATGAGCCAGTTCTGTATTGGGTATGCTGGGTCACCAATAAGGTAATCTGATCTCAACTGTCTGCATGTTTCAAACTGTAGGCTTCAAACTAATAATAAACTGGAATATTAGCATTTCCTGAAGTTTATTTATTTATTTATTTATTCAGTTTATTTCCGACATGGTTACATTCACTTTTTTTTTTTTTTTTTTTTTTTACATTTTTTGTACATGCCGAAAAAGGAGACGAGAGAAGCAGTTTGCTTATCCGGGTCCCGTCCCCTGTTTTACCATCGCAGATTTACATGGGTTTACATGTCTCTCTGGTCAAAACATTCTTGATTTCTTCTGAACGTCCATCTGTAGTCAGTGTTGTCCTCTCTATCTTTGTTTTTGTTGGCCTTGTTCCCTGCCAGACGTTGTTAGCATTCCTCCAGTTCAAGAATAGTTCCTCTTTCGAAGGTGTTTGGAAGGTTCTTCCCTTTTCATCCACAATGTCACCTTGTTTTGTCTCTACATCAAGGGTAATCCAGCTGTTGTTAGTTCCATTGGCAGTGTTGTATCCTCCACTGTCTGATGATGGGATCAGATCCAACTTGTATAAACACATCACCACATCCCAGTTCACAAGCAAAGTAGTATTTTAATGTAATATATCTGTTAGATTTAACTTGTATAAACACATTATTATATCTTAGTTCATAAGCAAGGTAGTAATTTCATTGTATATAAAAAAAATCGTGTTTCTAACTGCACATATGACAATAAACACTTTGAATTTAAATTTAATGTAATCCTTAATCACCCCACCACCTAGCAATTAAAATGAATAAATGACAGACCTTTTTTACTCTTGGTTTCCACATTTAATTCGGTCTCCGTAAAATAATCACAGTCTGAGTTTTGTTTCCAGTGTTTATATAGATCTGGGTCCATATCCATGATTACCATCAGTAGTGTTGTTGTTTAGGTGGATCCTTCGTATTTTCCCAGGTTGTCCATCGTTTTGATGAGAACTGGTTTTCCGTCCTCTTCTTCCTGGATGTAAATCCTGCAGTTTTTTGACCACGTCTTCAAAATCTTTCCTTCCTTTTTCATTTGGCGTGCTTTCCATGCAATGCTTGCATTTTGTTTCGTCAGGTTTTCATTGATGTACACCTTCGTTCCCTTGAGTTTGTTTCTTTGCTTGAGTATTTCTCCTTTGAATTTTATATTCGTGAAGGTTATTTTTACAGCTCTGTTATCATTTTTCTTTGGCAGGAGATGGCAGGAGTTGATGTTGTCAGGGTTCAGGACAATGTCCTTCGACTTCAGGTAGTCAATGACCTGTTGTTCAATCGATTTTGTTTCTTCGTCACTCCTGGGTTTTATCTTTAGGCCTGTGATGATGACATCTTTCTCTCTTTCCTTTTGTTCCAGCTGTTCAACCGTCGCGTTCAACAATTTTATCTCTTCAGCATTTCTTTCATTCTTTTCTTTCAGTACCTTTGTTTCGCTTTGTAGTCTTTCCAGTGAATTTTCCAGCGTCTTTTCCAACGACTTTATCTCGGCAGATAGGTTTTGTAGACCCTCGCGTATCATCTCCTTGACCTCTTCCAAACCTGAATTGGGTTCTGAAGGGCCTCCCTGCGGTTTTTTCACCATTTTCCTTCAGTCTTGGGCCCAGTTTTTCAGGCTGTTCAGGCTGTTCAGCTGTAGCCAAGGTCGTGTTATCGGAGCAAACGAAAACACGTCTGCTCTCACCAAAGACCAGAGAAAAGTTCAAGTGAGGATGCATAGCTGAGACCCCCCCACCCACACACACACATATCAAAGAACGCAGAATCTGTCACGCCATCCACCAATCAGGAGCCAGCAGAAGGAATATCAGTGTGAATTTCACTGTGACATCATCAGGAGCTGGTCACACATCAAAGGACTCAGCAGCACATTAAGAATTCTTTAATGAGGGACAACCTTCTAAGAGAGACACTATAACCCACAAACTCCTTGGACTCAGTGAATTTACTTTATCTCTGTCACTCTGACAACAGTTATATTTTTGATCTAATGATGGAAGTGCATCATTTCAATGTAAAGAGTCTGGAACAAACATGCTTGGAAGCTCTGAAGGATCATCTCTGCCCAGAAAAATGCATTGGGCTGTGGCAGTTTACTAAAGTCTGGTATATTCCCATTTTGTTTCAACTGAAGAATGAGGCCTTTCACTTTATCTGTGAGAATTTTGAGGAGGTTTCACTCTGTGAAGAGTTTTTGCAACTTGAGGTGCAGGAGCTGGCTGATATCCTGGGTCAGGATGACCTTACTGTGACCCAGGAGAGCACAGTTTATCAAAGTGTTTTAAGATGGATAAACCACATGCCTGAGGAACGACAGGGAGCCATTTCTACTCTGTTACCAAAGGTACGACTGGGGCTGATGGACAAAAGTTACATCACAGACAATGTGCTTAACAATGATGTGGTAAAAACAAACCCTGAGTCCCACCTCTTCGTCTCTGATACCCTTAAAGTCATGTCTCAACCATCGTTAATCTGCTCTCAGTCTGGGATCAACAACACCTTGTTTTGCCGTCGCTTGCCAAACGCCGTCTTACTGATGGTTGGATTATTTTCTCCGACCATAGATGCCTTTGACTACAGAACTTACAGCTGGATCACAGTGCAGACTCATTTCTATCTGGAGAATACCATGACTCACTTATTCTACAGCACTGTCTTCCTTGGTAGATGCTTCTACATTGTAGGTAGTGGTTTAAGATGGACCGACCCCTCTAACAGAGTGTGGAGGTTTAACCTAGTCACACACACTTGGCAGGAGATGTCACCAATGCAGGAGCCACGGTACTTAATGAGTGTTACCGTGCTAAAGGGATACATCTACGCTATGGGAGGCTACAGGGATGATGATGGTACCTCACGAAGAACTGCTGAACGCTACCAGCCCAACATTGACCAGTGGACGTTCATTGCATCAATGAATGAAGAGAGGAGAGTTGCCAGCTGCACCACACTGAACAACAAGATTTACATGTGTGGAGGACAGAGTTATAGAGTACTGAATACTGCTGAGTATTACAACCCAGACACCAACCAGTGGACACTGATCACTCCTATGGGAACACCTCGGTGTGGACTTGGGGTCATTGCATATATGGGCCACATTTTTGCAGTTGGAGGAAGCGATGGGTCCAGATATCTGAGGTCTGCTGAGGCTTATGACCCAGTGACCAACACCTGGTACGATGTCCCTGAAATGGTCCACAGACACAGTTTCTTTGACATTGGCAAGGCAAGGCAAGGCAAATTTATTTATATAGCGCATTTCATACTCAAGGCAACTCAATGTGCTTTACATGATAAAACATTCAATTGTTTAAAATCAATAAGAACATTTAAATCAATAAGAACAATTAAAATCATCAGTAAAATCAATTAAAATCATCAGTAAAATCATCATTACATCAACAACATGACAAAAAATCTCTCTCTCAATCATATGCAGTAGAGAAAAAAAGTGCCTTTAACTTTGATTTAAAAATGTTCACATTGGATGCTGACTTCAGCTCCGCTGGCAGTTTGTTCCACTTCTTTGCAGCATAACAACTAAAAGCAGCATCACCATGTTTACTGTGAGCTCTGGGCTCCACTATCTGACCTGTGTCCATAGATCTGAGAGACCTGCTGGGTTCATACCTGACCAACATGTCACTGATGTATTCTGGACCAAACCCATTCACAGATTTATACACCAGCAGCAGAACTTTAAAGTCTATTCTGAGGCTGACTGGGAGCCAGTGTAAAGACTTTAAAACTGGACTAATGTGCTCTGACCTCTTTGTTCTGGTTAAGACCCGAGCTGCAGCGTTCTGAACCAGCTGTAGCTGTTTGATGCTCTTTTGGGGGATTCCTGTCAGAAGACCATTACAATAGTCCAGTCTGCTGGAGATAAAAGCATGGACCAGTTTCTCCTGATCTTTCTGAGCCATTAAACCTTTCACTCTGGAGATGTTCTTTAGGTGGTAGAAGATGTTTTTGTGATAGATTTGATCTGACTGCTGAATGTAAGATCTGAGTCAATCAGATCTTACATTGCAGTGATGAACAAGAGGATCTTTGTTGTCTCTTGTAGCACAGGAAAAATTGTTGAGTGCTATGACTACACTACAAATACTTGGTCTGTGGTATTTTCTGGCATGGACGACTATGATGAGGTGAGATGCTGTGTGATTTCTGGACTTCCCAACATGGCTGAGTACTGTTCACCTAGTGAACCCATCATACCCAGGACACAGGTCTAAAAAAAATCTAAACCAGATACTGAGATGGAGCAAATGTTATTTTCCATGATCCTAACTGGGAGTGTAACCTGCTCTGACCAGGTCTGTGCGTATCAATAAAAGTGTTTAAAGACATTAGAAGAACTAATGTGTGAATAAATAGATCTGTTCATGTCCCAGCTCAGATGGGATGGTTTTAATCAGCCTGGAACAACCTGAGTTGATGATGATCTAGAAAAATTGGAAATTTTAGTGGTGACAACATATAGCAGACGTGTAGATGTACTGAATTTAATTATAATTAATGTTGTGGTTAGCATGTATTTATTTTAAATATCAAGACAAAACAAAGCAATTCTGTGACACAACAAACCATTGAAAAAAATAGAACCTATTTAAACATTTAGAATAATGCACTATAATACAATATAACACCTACAGGTATAGTGCAACATATGTAACAACGTATACATGACCAATAAAGGCTTAAAGCCCAATTTAATTTAACAACAATGGTGCAAAATCCAAAAGCAACGCAAAACACTGCAATTAACAGTTAAAATATAAAAGTTTCAGTACAAGGATAATTCTACTTTCTGTTTGAATTTACTAGTCAGTAACACAAATCTTAAAATCAAAGAACACAATGTGCAAACAACACAATATAATTATATAAAATGAACGAGAATTTAAATAAAATAAATATAAATATGGGCAGAAGATTAGCAGGTATTGTTACAGATTTTTATAATATAAATTGAGGGGTTGCAATTTGGCACCCCTCCAGCAGATGGTGCCCTAGGCGGCCGCCTGGGCTGCCCGGTGGGAAGGCCTACATCATAAGGTGGACAATATTTATAATATATATAACATAATACATGAATGAATGAGGTTTTATCAGCTGACTAATGTGGATATTAATCTATATGTTTCCTATTTCCTTTTTGCTTTTATTTTGTGTGTTGTTCCTTCATTTTGAGCGTTTATTTTAGGGTGTGGCCAATACTAGACTGAATATTGTGTGGCCCACGTCTGGTCCAAACCTAAAGCTAATAAATGATTGCTAATCAGGAAATGTCCAAATGAAGCTCTGTGATGATGGGCTTTTATTGTTAGACACGTTGACCAAATAATCAGTCATTGATGAGTCTAACAAAGTCAGAGAGGAAATGTTTGGAGTTTTCATATCTGTATCCTCAGCTAAAAGTTGGACTTTTTTTATCTTGTGAGATGCGTAACAATTTGAAGATGCAAGATACAGTTTTGTTGTTTTTTCTTGATGTTAATATATTTTATTTTATTTTAAACAGTTTATAGGTTACCATTTACATGATCAATATAAATCAACTCAAATTAAATCAAACATTATTCTATATAATTTTAACTGTATATAATTGAATACACTGTTTTGTCTTCATTGAGAAGGTAAAATTTTTTTTTATATATATATTTATTTATTTTGTACAGTCACTGTGTTTTATGGCACTAGACGTATTTGTACATTATGTACATTATATTAAGAACTGTATTTTTTAAAATTCATTTGGGAAAACTGTAATGAAAACTTTTGACCAATGCCCCCCCCTGCCCCCTTGCAAACTACGTGCATGGGTGGGGGGTAGAGCAGCAACGTGTATCTATATTAGTGAGCCCCTTAGTTTGTGTAAAGTTTAGCAGCAAACATTCTTTACAAACCACATGATTGTGGTCAAGTTTACCGTCTTCTTACGCCTGATTTACCGTGTTGTTGTAACTTTGTAGCGGTACCAACGTGCTTCCTGGATTCAGTCCGTGTTCAAAACAAAACACGAAGCATTGATGATGCATTCAATGTGCCTCAGAAAAAACAGAAAAACTGCCCTGCGACCCTGAAAACAGGAACAAGCGGGTCAGATAATTGATGGATGGATGGATGGATGAAAAAAGGGATGTGTAACCGGTTCTAAACAAATTTTGTAAAAATGTAAATTCAAGGTCTGGAATCACCACTTTCATTAAATGATGTCCTGGTTTGGGGTAAAGACAAAAATAAAACAATAAAAAAAATAACCAAATGAGTCTTTGGCTGTAGAAAATGAAAGACTTCACACAGAGAATAATGCACAGACACAAACTGCTTAGGTTGTTATACCAAAATTCTTATTTTAACACTTTTCACAGGTTTTTGCATTAACAATACCACAATTTATTCCCCAAAACAAAAAATAAAATAAAAACTGGCCAAAAAAAAAAAAAAAAAAAAAAAACGCTGTAGCTTTAGTCCCTTTTTGTTGTGCACAACTTTAACTCAGTCCAAAAAAAATGTTGAAAATAAATCCGTTTTAGGAGTGGGTTTCTGAGTCACAAGTGTTGGAAAGATCTTACTGGTGTAGGAGACATGAAATCCAAGTCCTACTGAAGCACTGAGAATCTGAAACGATTGTCAACTCCACAGCCACAGGTCCTCGTGTTGGTAGAATTCAGCACAGAGCGGACAGACGGCTCCTCCTTCACACTGAGACTCCTCCCACAGTCCAGGCTATCATGACAAGTACACAGTATCAGACACTGTGAAGTCCAAACCATCCAAAAAAGAATTAAAAATATTTACTTTCTTATTTTCTTTCTTTTAAAGAAAAACATTTTCTTTTGCTGGGCTGTCTAGTTGCGTGGGGCAGGGCCTTAAAAGGGCGGTGCACCATCAGGTGGGGTTGGATCAGCTGCGTAATGGGCAGAGGACATCACCTCAGAGCAGCAGGGCGCACAGCGCGAGCAGAGCCATCCAGCTGACATTAGAGTGCAGTGTATGAGAGAGGAGCAGAGACGGTATGTTAATCATTGGGTAATGTACGTTAAGGATAAAATACTCTGGGTAGGCGTGAGTTTGACAGACAGGTCAGCGCGTGTTGGACAGGCAGGCGTGTGTAATGCACTAACTGTGCAGCAGATGGAATGGTCTGATCAGTGAGACGTCATCCTTTCTTAGTAGAATATTTGATTTGAGTAGTGTTTAAGTTAATAAAAGAACTATTTGGTTAAATAACTAAAGTAAAATGATCAAAAGTAAGTCTTTAGTTAAAGATAAAGAAAAAGTTCCAGGTGATGTCATAAATTGAAAATTATAATGGTTGGTTTAAAGTGATGGATATTAATACTTAACACTTAGTAAAATATGTGTTTACAATTTAATTAATAAATTAACAATGAATAAGTAAGTAAATACATTAAATAAATAAATAAATGCAATTTGAGGAAAATGTAATTGAGATTACAAGTATTTCCAAGTTTAAATAAATTTCAAACTAAGGATTTATAATAACTATTTATTAATTAAGTACATTTTAGGTTTGATTTTTAGTTGTGTATTGGTTTATTAGGTGAGTATAATTTGAGCATACTGTTTAATATTACAAAAGCATTTAGTTTAAATCAGGAAAATGGATCAAGTTAACTAAAAATAACAGTAAATTTAGATTCTTTCATTTAAATGCAGAGATAAAATCCCAACATGAGAAAATTGTTAATTATACTTTGATTCTAACTTTCCCTCTTCTTCCTTTGTCCAGGTTAACAACCTGTTTGACCTGCTGAACCAATGGACAGTTAAAATAAACTCTCAACCAAGCACAGAGTTGTTCTCAGCGTCCTCTCACTGCGCAAAAAGCCCAAGAATCGAACCCCGAATATTCCAAGATATGAGTCAAATACGGTGATATCCACCTGGGATACTCTCCGAACAGCAGTTGAAGTCGATGTCATGTTCGGAGCATGTCAAACTCCGGATATGGGAACACTTTTATACTTGCCATATCCCGGAGTTCAATTCTTCCCGGATACTCTCCCCGGTCATATCCGAAGTCCGAACACCACTAGTATTTTGATTCCGAATACTGCACCGATACTCTCCCCGGTCATATCCGAAGTCCGAACACCACTAGTATTTTGATTCCGAATACTGCACCGATACTCTCCCCGGTCATATCCGAAGTCCGAACACCACTAGTATTTTGATTCCGAATACTGCACCGATACTCTCCCCGGTCATATCCGAAGTCCGAACACCACTAGTATTTTGATTCCGAATACTGCACCGATACTCTCCCCGGTCATATCCGAAGTCCGAACACCACTAGTATTTTGATTCCGAATACTGCACCGATACTCTCCCCGGTCATATCCGAAGTCCGATATACAATTCATGGCCCATAGGGTGACTCACCATACCCAGGACAGTTAAATGCAGTGTCCCTAACTCTATACTAGGTCCACTTAAACCTTTTTCACCTCTGTACCAATTGTCTCATCAAAAATGGCAGATCTACTTTGAAGATAGACTATCAAGATAAATATTAAAAACAAAAATCACTTAGTGCACATAACATTTTATTCTATCACAATAAAATTAGAATGAGTTAGAAAAAGAAACACACACACACATATCACACAAACAAAATTTTAAACATCTCTATCTGAGTCTTCTTCCACCTCACTCACATGCAGATAGATAGATGTTTTATCTGAATTAGGGCAGAGCTTTTTTGAAAAGTGTCCAGAGTCTGTGCATAAGTGAGTGGATCTTGGCTCAACACTTTTTTTTCTGTTATTGCCCAGTGCTTTCTGGCAGGTTTCCTTCATCTCTGACAGCTGTGTGGCTTTGGTAGAGGCACATTTGTAAACAGTTTTTTTCTTCTGGAGAGAGGATCCTCTGTCCCACTTTGACCCATTCCTTGAAAAGCTGTGTGACAAATGGGAAGAGAGGTCAGTATCCTGACCATTTTTATTTCAGCTGTCCTAACATGAACACAAGACCCACTTTAAATATTTAATCCGATACATTTCTTGGCTAACACAATGTAACAAAACAATTATGGGTCCTTAAATTATGACAATAAATGATAACAGAAACAAATCCATTGCTGTTATTAATTGTTGTTCCAATTGGTTTATTGATGCATTAACCTTAGCTCAACAGCTTGTCGCAGGCAATTAAAATGTCTTAAAGAGTCACTTTAGAAATAGCCTGTATACACTTTGTTTACAGGTGATTGATAAATACCATGATCAATAAATGCAGCAGTATGGAGCACGGCAATAACACTGGATCTCTCCTGGTGGTAAGAGTCTTCCTACTCTTTACATCCTCCTTGGTCCCATTCAGGTCCTGCTCCTCACTGGCCTCATAGGATTCTAAAGCCATGTTGCAGCTCCTAGTGAATGAAAATGACAACACAAATACTATGTCATGAATTCATACTAAATGTATTATTTTAAGGCATCTGAAAAGGCTAATGATCACTCAAATACATTAAATTAGGTCCCCAGATTAATGTGATCAGACTTACTTCTAACTTGGCTTGTGCCCCAGTGTGGCTCAGCATCTTAAATGGCCCCCATCACAGCCATGGTCACTTTTTCATTGTGATCAGAACAGAATCTGTGGTGGTGGTGGTGGAGGTAGAAGATACTCATCATTCAGCAAAACATGTTACAAAAAAAAATCTAACTAACTGTGTTTTGTAATTTTCACAAAATGTGCCAATTCAGAGGGAAAAAGACCAAAAACATACTTGTCCTCTGGCTAGACCTTCCATTGCAGCTCTGTGAGGCTTCTATATGTATGACGGACCAAGCCCTGTATGGATATAAATACAGTGGTGATCAAATGTGTGCAATGTAGAGGAGAGACATAAATACATGCTTGGACATACAATCTAGCCATAGTACATGGATTCTTGGACATGCAATACACAAGTGGTTCTCAACCTGTGGGTTGGGACCCTTCCACTCTATTAGAGTTTTTTTTTCCCCGATTGCTAACAAGTATTGGTTGAAACTGAAGTCACATGTTCAAAACTCTAAACACAGCCTGCATATCCATCAGTCATCTCAGCTCAACAGTTACTCTCATCTCCAAAAGTGTTTCTCACCAACAAAACACTTCATACACGTCTCAAATGAAGCTCATTCAACCACAACACTAACAAATAATCTCATCTAGTCACTCTGAGCTCACTGAACTACTAAATACTAACAACAAAGAGCATTACATTGTCAGGTACATCAGTATTTTAATACAAAATAAGATCTTTGCACAAAAAAAATATAAAAATTACTGTAAACAAAAAAATAATCTATAGGGTACAGTTATATAAAACACAAAATACTATAATCAATATATTTCATTTAGCTGATGTGTTTTGAACAAAGTGTGTTAGCATTTTAAAAATGTGCTGTAAACGTTTAGTGTTTTGCAGGTGGTGAACTAATTATAATAACTCATCATTATTAATAATAAAAACTAGTGAGTGAGAAAAGAGTTGATGAATGTTGTTGACTGTGGTCAGTGAATGTGTTTTGTGTGAAAACAATGAAAAATGAGTCACAGTTTAGTCCACATGGACTGAGAGATTTGCAGACCGTGTTCAGAGTTTTGAACATGTGACTTCAGATTAGACCAATGCTTGTTAGCATTGAAAAAAAACACTAATACACCTGAAAAATAGTCACACTGACCAAAAACAAATCTAATATAATAACACTTACCCTCCTTGATCTTAATCGGTCACGTCTGAGCTGAACTCCACAGCTGTGATGAAGATGTGGTTTGTACTGAAGCTCAGTAGAAGTTCCCCTGCTGCCCTGATTTGCATGTGTATAGCTCACAGCATTTTCATTTACATGTTAAAGCCTCTCCTAGAATTGAGGGGAAAGGTCATGGGGGTCCTCCCCCCAGAAATGTTTTAACAAAAGACATGCAAATTCCTGCATTCTGGTGAATTTTAGCTGCAAGAACAAGTAAAAATTCTTACTAAAAACGTTGGTACAATAATTTTTCTGAACTCAGTCACACTTCTGTCACAACCAGTGTTGTTCTAGTTACTGAAAAAACGTAACTAGTTACTGTTACTAGTTACTTCATTCACAAATGAACTCAGTTACTTTTTTGATTACTTACCCCAAAAACTAATGAGTTACATGAAAAAGTAACTTTTAAGTTACTTAGAATTAAAGAATGCATTATTTTTTGGGTCATCTGTGTCTGTACAGCTTCATATCAGCGCTGTATCAGAAAAGAATCCACTGTTGATCAACTCTGTGGTGGAGGAACAGTGGTTAATGAAGCTGACTTATAATCAGAGGTTTGAATCCCTCCTACTCCTACTGTATTAACATTGCTTTGGATAAAAGCCTCTGATAAATGAAATGTTATTGTATCCAACCCTACAGTTTATAATCATTTACATTAACAGAACTAAACTCTGCTCAGTATTAATCATTACAAATACCAATCTGACTGAAACACTAAGTATTCTATTCTTTCAATACCAGTTTATTTACCTGAGACCAGCAGAAACTGAAAATGTTACAAGGAATTCTGAAATAAATAACACAAAACAACCTGAATATTATTCAGAATCAAAGATCGAAACTTAAAGTGGCTTCAGCTTCATAAAATCAGTTGTGTTTAGCCTTAGAATGTTCCTTTACAGGCATCAAAGGCATCAAAGAATGTAATGGGCTCCAAGATAATCTAAAGAACAACGCAGCTTCTCATGGGCAGTCAAAGATTGACTTTAGCACAACCATGTACGTAAGCAATGAGACTAATCAGATATAACTGGGGCAGATTGAAACTAAAAAGACAGTTTGGAAGAAAAATACACAAAATCTAAATTTTTAACAAATAATTCTAATTTAAATACTAAACTTAATACACATTAAACAACTCACATACAGATACCAAATAAATCAAATAAACCAGGCACAATAGACCCCTTAATGATAAATAATAATAAATCAGTTAATAGATCTTTAACATAATTTGTATTGCTTTAAATCAGCAGTAAATTTAATCTATAACTAACTACAAGAAATTGATCATTTGATTTGTAAATGTAAAATATCTTCTAATTAAAAGAGTACTGTAGATATACACTTTTGAAATCTATGATTTGGCCTTTATAATTTATTTATGTCTTTATCTTTGATTTTGCCGAATGGCAACGATTACATGATGTTTTTGCATTCGGAATTATTTACTCCGATTTAAATCATTAGGAATTAAAGTGGTAATTCCCGAACGAGGTTTACATGGAAAACAGGTTTATTCGTCTTTAGATAATTCCGCTTTAGGGCTGGGGGTTGGGAAGGCTCTGACTGGACAGGGGGACAGGGGTTTATCAGGAAAAACATACAACAAACATTTTATTGTCGTCTATGAAACAGAAGACCACACACGAGAATTGTTTTCACCTTTATTTTGATTTAGTTTTGAAGCATCAGCTCAACAATAACACACGGTTTCAGTTTGGACAACGGAGCGGAAGGAGATATGAACTAATCACTGGTAAAAATCCCAGTAAAACTCTGAAAATAATCACCACGAATAAATTTTTGCTCCCTGGTAAAGACAGTAGCTCTAATAACAGGTAAAATGATAAACTGGTGATATTACAGCCTGAGAATGCAGTACTGGGACGCATTTACTCCGGGGGGTCCTAGTGCCAGCCGTCCGATGAAGCGTGTTACGTTTACCGAGGTTCGTGTGTGTTTAATAAGTCCGTGTGTGTCCGTGTGAAAGTCTGCATGCTTATACCTTTGTCCATCCACTCTTTTCATTATATCCATGTCTTTTAAGGCTCTTATCAAATAGTCTAGTCTGGAGTCCGGGCCGTCGCTATCATGGATTATGTCGTCACCAGCGCGTCATCTTCGCAAGTCGCGCATGCGTAAATTAATACAGATTAAAATAAAGCGGCTTTAACCAAGTTAAGTGTTTACAAGAAAGAGGAATTATCTAATTTGGAATTAAAAACGGAATAAACCAGCCATATAATTTGGAATTAACTGTACTTGGAAATTAAAACGATTCTGATTCTGATAAGGTTTAGGGGGGAAACACTTTTTCACACCACTGTAGTTCAAAGCATAGATTTCATAGACATCACATCCTGAATGAGCCGTAATTTTCTCCTTAACCAGGATAAAACCAAAGTGATTTTATTTTGTCCAAAACACCTCAGAGTTAAATTATCAGAGTAAATAGTGTCTCTGGATGGCATTACTCTGTCACCCAGCACCACAGTAAAAAACGTAGGCGTTGTCTTTGATACTGACTAATCTTTTAATTCTCATATTAAACAAATCACAAAGACAGCCTTCTTCCACCTCCGTATTATCTCTAAAATCAGGAATGTCTTGGCCCAGAGTGCTGCTGAAAAACAAATACACGCATTTGTTACATTTTGTTAGATTTTTTTATGTTTCTTTGTTTATTATGTTTTCTACATTGTTATATGTTTGTGCAGCAGACAGAGAAGTCCATCTGCTTCCAATTTAACTTCCTGAAATGTCTGTGCAGCGCACTGACGTCCACATTAAATGAGCAAAATGCTCATTTAAATGGGGTGGTCTGCACCACTGCATGCACGTTAATTATTGCTGCAATCTTAGTGAACTCCTCACAGTAGGTGGGGAAACTGCGTCATCAAAGGATTTAGGGAAGCAACTGTTTTACCACCCTTTAGTTCAGATCTTAGTGAATACGGCCCTCAGTCTGCTGGTCTTCTTGAAGTTTCTAAAGTGTCTAGAAGTAGAACAGGAGACAGAGCATTCAGTTACCAGGCTCCTCCCCTTTGGAACCAGCTCCCAATCTTAGTACAGGAGGCTGCTACTCTCTCCACCTTTTTTTTTTTTTTTTTTTTTTTTTCTTTTTTTTTTTTTACTCTCTCCACCTTTAAAAATAAACTCAAAACCTACTTATTTGCTGAAGCGTATATCGTATAATTGATATAATTTAAAGCAGACATGGTCCCCTCTGTAGTGATCGCTGAGATGCCTACGTGTGCCCAGTACAAGACGAAACCTCATCTGTAGTGGTAGCATTTCAGAGCATGGCATCGATACGAGTATATCGTAGTGTATCATGTTTATTCTGCAGTCTGTGTCTTGCGGCTGAAGCTAGTAGTTCCTGATTAATGGTGCCTTGATGCTGGAGCTGGCAGTTCCTTGTCGATAGTTTATGGTTCAACTAGTCTGGGACACTCAGATGTTCTGCCCTCTATCCTGTTCTGATAGTCCTTCTGTTCACTAACCCCAACCAGTCGAGGCAGATGACTACCACCTCTGAACCTGGTTCTGCTGGAGATTTCTTCCTGTTAAAAAAAATGTGGAGTTTTTTCTTCCCACTGTCGCTAAATGCTTGTTCATGTGGATCTTGTTGGGTTTTCTTACTATGCATTTTATATTGTTAAGCACTTTGAGACGAAAGTTGAACTGAATTGAATATTTGACCAGATATGGGGCATATCAAAAAAACTCAGGATATGCATCAGAATAGTCCGTATTCTCAACAGAATCAAAAACCGGATATTTAGGGATTCTGGGTATTTTCAACCTGAGGACATTTCCGGAACACATATATGACAAAATCTAAATAATGTTCGCATCCTAACAAAATATACTGTCTTCATGAAGAATATTGGGTCCGTATTTGACCAGATATAAGGCATATCAAAAAAACTCCGGATATGCATCAGAATAGTCCGTATTCTCGACAGAATCAAAAACCGGATATTTAGGGTTTCTTGGTATTTTCAACCTGAGGACATTTCCGGAACACATATATGACAAAATCTAAATACTGTTAGTATCCTAATACAATATACTGTCTTCATGAAGTATATTGGGTCCGTATTTGACCAGATATGGGGCATATCAAAAAAACTCCGGATATGCATCGGAAATGTCCGTATTCTCGACAGAATCAAAAACCGGATATTCTCGATTCTCGCTCTTTTTGCGCAGTGATTGCTGTCTATCGCGTGTTTTGGCTCCGGGCCATTCTGTTTCCACCAACATAGCTCCAGCTCTCTGAGCCAAAAACCGGGGCTACGCTGGCCCCACATAGCTTCTGGTCTACAGGCCAGCTCTGAAGTGGGCGGGAGGAAGGGACCCTCCGAAGGCGGGGCTATAAATGTCTTGCAAGAAACGAAGGTCAGCCATTTTCTTTCGACTCGACTGGAGTTCATACCGCGTGATACCCAGAAAAGCCGAAATGGATAGTAAACATCTTAAGCAGCAATGGTCCGAGGCGGAAACACAGTGCTTTGTGGTGCTGTGGAGGAACGAGGAGGTACAGGAGAAGCTCAACTCTGCCACGCGGAACAAGCCGATCTTTGAAGGTCTGCAGCGGGAGATGGCGGCCGCCGGGTACACCCGTACAGTCGACCAACTTTTAAATAAGTTGAAGAAACTCAAAAAGGACTTCCGTGACCAGAAGTGAGAGCTAGGGCGCAGCGGCAGTGGAAAGGTGGTCAGCCCACATTTAGAAATGTTGAACGCTGTGCTTGGGGACCGCCCAGCCAACGTGTCGACGGGGGCACTGTGCTCGGCTGTGCTCAAGGAAACGGCAACAGAACCCTGTAAGTTTGAATGCTGTTAGTTAGTTGTGATAATGTTTATCATTAAGCCCCTCTGCTAGCTCGTCAATAGATTCGTCAGCGGCTGCCATGGGTAAGATACTATGTAAACAAACTAACAATGCTGTATTTGAACTCATCCTGAAATCTACTGGTAATGACTAACAGTAATGTCTTACTTGTTTATGTCTGTTGTGTTCTGTCTGCATGGACCTATCACTATGTGTCTGAAATAAAGTTTTGATGATGATGGTTTCCCATATGCTTTTTGTTTAGGTAAGAGGAAGAGGGACTCGATTGGGGAAGTCCTCCAATATATGGAGAAGTCTGACGAGGTGTTTCTGTTGGAAGGCAGGGAGGACCGTCAACTCTCAAAGGCGATTCTGGAGAACCTAATGAACATGGACGCCCAGGGATCAAACATGATAGCTCCTGATGGAGGAGCAGGGGAAGAAGTAATGTGCTTTCCCCCTGAGAACATGTATATACTGTATAATATTGTAAATAAAAGTTTGTTTGAAGTGATGTGTTTTCTCTCGAATTTCAAAAGACATTCTTCATATTTAGTTTTACTAGTCTTCTTCTTCACATGTAGAAAATGCAGTTACTTACAAGTCATATATGTAGTTTTCAAACCGTTGCTGAATATTACCAATTCTCACAATATAGTGTAAAATACAGAGACAGTAATTTAGTAAATATTAACTTGAAATGCGTACATATGTCATTACTACGGTGGCTGGGAAGTGTCAGGTGAATGCATTTAAAGAAATGAACACAAATGCAAAAAGGTCACAACACGAATGCAAAAAGGTCACAACACGAATGCAAAATGGCTACAACGGAAGTGTTTCCGACGGACCGGTATTACAGACGGACACGTTTCTGGCGGATGTTTTTAACCCACCAGAACAGAGAAGAACAAGAAGAAGACATCGAAACGCGTATGAAAGTAAGTGAAAGTTGATGAGGATACTCTTATATTTTTCATATCAGTCTATCATATAATACCCGTCCGTCTGTAATACCGGTCCGTCGGAAACACTTCCGTTGTGGCCGGTTTGCATTCGTGTTGTGACCTGTTTGCATTTGTGTTCGTTTCTGTAAATGCATTCACCTGACACTTCCTAGCCACCGTACATTACTACCACTCCTTCCTTGTGAATGATATGGTTTTATTAATTTTGCTGTGATCACATTGACCCACATGTGGTAAATTGTGTCTAGGTCTGCATCAGCTGGATTATGTTTAGAATTTCTTTAAACCCGACATTCAAAGTGTTCCGTACTTTACATTCACAGATGTATATTATAGTCATAATATATGTACATACCGGTCAGTTAAAAATGTAGTTGTAGCTTACAGTACAATCACAAATCTATGGTAACCAGATTTTCTTTCTCAGAAATTAGTTTTAGATCTTGTTATACTGTCACATATACAACTAAACAATATGCACCAGCTCAGATATATTGTCACTATTGTTTTTTATGTGTATATAATGTTATTGCTCTCACTTTTTTATTCTGTCACTCTTTAATTCCTGTACTCTAATCTTTAAGGCCCTGATGGAAAGCTTAAATGTTTGTTACAACATATAGCAAATGTAATTTTAGTGTCTTTGCATTTTATTTGTGGACATTTCAGGCGGTGAAGGTCCCAACCCCTTTGTTGAATAAAACAATATTGGATTGTCATTTTAAATGTATTGAAAACCAGACATTACCCTTAATTATTATTCTTTATTTCAGATGAACAAGACATGGAAATACATACACATATCAATTTCTTTGGTTCCCAAAGCTGTACAGATAACATTTCCAGCCACATCACAAACCAATTGGGTTATTCTGCTTGATTGAAATACTGTATCAAGGCTGCCCTGATGTCAGCCCCCTCTGCATTGCCAGTGTCGGGCAGTGGTTGGACGGGAGGCTGATTGTGTTCCAATCCGGCAGTCCGCCCCTCAATGAAGTTGTCCCCATGCTCTTCACATATGTTATGGAGAACACAGCAGGCCATCGCCATCTTCTTGCTCAGCTCTAGCTTACAGTCATTTCTTTTTAGGAGACACCTCCAGCGACCTTTTAGTCTCCCAAAAGCCATTTGAACCACAGATCGAGCACTGCTCAGTCTGTAGTTGTACGTGCGCTGCTCAGGGGTCAGTCTGCCTGTGTCTGAAAATGGTTTCATGAGCCAGTTCTGTATTGGGTATGCTGGGTCACCAATAAGGTCATCTGATCTCAACTGTCTGCATGTTTCAAACTGTAGGCTTCAAACTAGTAATAAACTGGAATATTAGCATTTCCTGAAGTTCAAGTGAGGATGCATAGCTGAGACACCCCCCCCCCCCCCCCACCCACCCACACACACACACACACACACACACACACACACACATATCAAAGAACGCAGAATCTGTCAGGCCATCCACCAATCAGGAGCCAGCAGAAGGAATGTCAGTGTGAATTTCACTGTGACATCATCACACACTGCTGATGACATCATCAGGAGCTGGTCGCACATCAAAGGACTCAGCAGCACATTGAGTATTCTTTAATGAGGGAAACCCTTCTGAGAGAGACACAATAACCCACAAACTCCTTGGACTCAGTGAATTTACTTAATCTCTGTCACTCTGACAACAGTTATAATTTTGATCTAATGATAGAAGTGCATCAGTTCAATGTAAAGAGTCTGGAACAAACATGCTTTGAAGCTCTGACGGATCACCTCTGTCCAGAAAAATGCATTGGGCTGTGGCAGTTTACTAAAGTCTGGTATATTCCCATTTTGTTTCAACTGAAGAATGAGGCCTTTCACTTTATCTGTGAGAATTTTGAGGAGGTTTCACTCTGTGAAGAGTTTTTGCAGCTTGCGGAGCAGGAGCTGGCTGATATCCTGGGTCAGGATGACCTTACTGTGACCCAGGAGAGCACAGTTTATCAAAGTGTTTTAAGATGGATAAACCACATGCCTGAGGAACGACAGGGAGCCATTTATACTCTGTTACCAAAGGTACGACTGGGGCTGATGGACAAAAGTTACATCACAGACAATGTGCTTCACAATGATGTGGTAAAAACAAACCCTGAGTCCCACCTCTTGGTCTCTGATACCCTTAAAGTCATGTCTCAACCTTCGTTACTCTGCTCTGAGTCTGGGATCAGCAACACCTTGTTTTGCCGTCGCTTGCCAAATGCCGTCTTACTGATGTTTAGATTCTTTTCTAAGACCATAGAGGCCTTTGACTACAGAACTAACAGCTGGATCACAGTTCAGACTAATCCCAGTCTGGGGGATACCATGGCTCACTTACTATTCTACAGCTCTGTCTTCCTTGGTAGATGCTTCTACATTGTGGGTAGTGGTTTAAGATGGACCGACCCCTTTAACAGAGTGTGGAGGTTTAACCTAGTCAAACACACTTGGCAGGAGATGTCACCAATGCAGGAGTCACGGTACTCGGTGAGTGTTACTGTGCTAAAGGGATACATCTACGCTATGGGAGGCTACAGGGATGATGATGATACCTTACTCAGAACTGCTGAATGCTACCAGTCCAACATCAACCAGTGGACGTTCATTGCATCAATGAATAAAGAGATGATCAGGGCCAGCTGCACCACACCGAACAACAAGATTTACATATGTGGAGGTTTGAGTATTAGAGTACTGAATACTGCTGAGTATTACAACCCAGACACCAACCAGTGGACACTGATCACTCCCATGGAAACACCTCGCTATGACCTTGGAGTCGTTGCATATATGGGCCACATTTTTGCAGTTGGAGGAAGCGATGGGTTCAGAGATCTGAGGTCTGCTGAGGCTTATGACCCAGTGACCAACACCTGGTACAATGTCCCTGAAATGGTCCACACACACAGATACTTTGATATTGCAGTGATGAACAAGCAGATCTTTGTTGTCTCTTGTAGCACAGGAAACAGAATTGTTGAGTGCTATGACTACACTACAAATACTTGGTCTGTGGTATTTTCTGGCATAGACCACTATGATTGGGTGAAATGCTGTGTGATTTCTGGACTTCCCAACATGGCTGAGTACTGTTCACCTCGTGAACCCATCATACCCAGGACACAGGTCTAAAAAAAGTCTAAACTAGATACTGAGATGGAGCAAATGTTATTTTCCATGATCCTAACTGGGAGTGTAACCTGCTCTGACCAGGTCTGTGTGTATCAATAAAAGTGTTTAAAGACATTAGAAGAACTAATGTGTGAATAAATGGATCAGTTCATGTCCCAGCTCAGATGGGATGGTTTTAATCAGCCTGAGTTGATGATGATCTAGAAAAAAAATACAAAATTTTAGTGGTGACAACATATAGCAGACGTGTAGATGTACTGAATCTAATTATAATTAATGTAGTGGTTAGCACATATTTATTTTATATATCAAAACAAAACAATGCAATTCTGTGACACAACAAACCATTGAAAAAAATAGAACCTAATTTAACATTTAGAATAATGCACTATAATACAATATAACACCTACAAGTATAGTGTAATTGTCTCGAGGGAACAATAACAACAATGGTGCAAAATCCAAAAGCATTTGTAATATTAATATTCAATTAAGAGAAAACATGTACAGTAATTGTAAAGGGTGTGTTTAATGTTTATTGTACCTTTTAAATTATTAATAAAAAATAAAAATTGGGGGTTGCAATTTGGCGATGCAGCTCATCCATTGCCTAGGACACAATTCTGTTCAGTTATTACCACTGAGCAGGCTTGATACAGGGCAGACTGCACAGACAGAAACACACAGTACCAAGGATGGAAGTCAAAAAGCTGACATTTCCAGTGTCTTTGAAGCAGGGATATGCATCAAAGAGTTTCATAGGTCAGTCTTCTTCCTTTGTAATATCTGCATCAATGAAAGCCCGTCTAGCCTTGAACTCAAGGTCCAAAATTTGGGCAAAATCGCCTTGGTTGGGTTTTGTGTTGGGATTCTTGTACATTTTGCTCAATGTTTTGTAGTGACTCACCTGCATCCTCAGACTATAAAATAAGACGGTGAGGCAAAGATGTTTCCATGGAAACACTATTACACTAGCATCAGAGAAGATAAATCATAGTTAGTGGCATGTGTATGATGTTTGATATTGATCATGTGGAAAATGACTGTGTCAGCTGATTTAAGTGGAGACGCTTTTCCTGGGGAAAATAATGAAATCATTTGTAAAAACATAAGCAAAATAACAGGAAAACACAGGTCAATATCCAACATTGTGTACATTACAATGTACTCTGGCACATGAGACAGAATTGTTCCCACTTTTAGCACAAACCTTCATTTAAACTGTCCTCGCTGAGATCATCATTGCTCTCAATAATTATGGTTGAAGTGCTTGTGTCACCACTTCTGTCACCATCAGTGTCATTGTCTGTGTTGTTTGAGCAGAAGAAACTCTTCTTTAACGCCCATCGTTGTGGCGTGGAGCCCTGCCTCTTCCTCAGGGACTTCATATTTTGGAGTCACTTGTACATTTTGGTGTAGATGGTCAACTATGGTGAAATATTATTAATAATAATAACAGTAATAAGTGGTTTTTCTTGTTGCTGTCCCACCCAAAGTTTAGGTTATTAAAAGAAAAAAAGTTACAAGTTTTGGCTTCTTGGTCACTGGTATTTTCACACTATTAAAATTATGGAGGATTTAAAAAAAGAAGACAATTAAGAGCATTAATAATATGAGACAACGTTCATAGTAATAATGCCATTAGTTATTCCAATGTGTGTTTATCTTTTGACTGATGAAATCAATCTCAGTTCCAGGAAAAAGATCCTTCAGGTCATCATGACTAAGGCTTTTCAAAGCCTCCTCATCAATACTGGCAGCTGCAGACATTGATAAAACAAATATAAGTTTATATGTGAGACACATTCCAGCTCCCAAGACAAATTTATTAATTAATTCAAATCATAAAACAATATCTATTAGTAGATCCACAAACAGATTAATATCAATAACTGATTCAATTACAAAGATGCTTTTTGGGAAATTAGAAGCATTCATTGCAGCAATAATTATTCTTGTGAAAATTCATTTTTTTATTCTATGCTTTGGACATTTATATTTCATCCTAATAAACCATATAAAAAGGAACAAGTTGAAATTCAACATAAAACTGACAAACATTGATGTATAATAATAGTAAATAATGTATAAATGGAAAATAAATGAGTGTAGTTTGTATGTGGAACAGACTAAATTATCCACAATAAGGCTTTCGGTTTATTTTTTTCAAAATAAACTAACAGTTGGGAGCTGATACAACTTGACTTACTCATTTTCTCTCACTGTAGTTGTTATCCACGGCACTTAAGCAAGGCATTTTTTGCATACAGGGACAGACAACATCCAGCTAACAGTGTGCAACATTAATGTGATCAAAGCTACCAATACAGATGCTAACTTTGCTTAATAATCACCAAATATGAATGAAAAACATGACTTACCCTCCAACACTGACAGTACGGTGTTGTCAAAATCTTCCATGCTGACAGAGTTCTCCTGCTCGCTGAAGCCTTAACACGTAGTACCTGGTAAAGACCCACAGAGTGAGCTAGCTAGCTAAAGTTCACATTGGCTAACGTTAGCTAGCTTGTTTAGCAGCCCCTGTGGAGAACATGTGACAAAATACATTTATTTGTTAATATTTCATATCAACCAACTGTCCATCATTTATCTGGGGACATGTCTCATGTTGTAGGTGTTTATCACAGATGTTGATGATGACAGAGGCAGGGGGCTCCCACTTAAAACACTGTGGCCCAAGGCAGTGCTACCTTTACCTCAGTCACAGTGGGTGATATGGGGAAAAAAATCATATCATCATTTATTTTTTGTAAAAATACCATCAAAATACAATTTTTTTCATTAAAATCATTTAAACTATTTTAAAGTTATTTACCAATAAAACGAACCAATTCACCTACTTAAAATCATCACCCTAAATGGAAAAAAGGAATAAAAGATCATTTAAGACAAGGTCATTTTCAAATATTTTTTTTAAATTGTATGTAAGCAATTTATCAAACTGGTTCCAAGTACAATGAACATCAAACAAAAGATCTGACATGTTCTTATAGTCACACAGTCTTTTAACTATAGTGTTGTTTACATGGGTTTTTTCCGGGTACTCCGGCTTCCTCCCACAATCCAAAAACATGACTATAAGATTGAATGGAGTCTCTAAATTGCCCATAGTAGTGAATGAGAGTGAGTGGTTGTCTGTCTGTGTTGCCCTGTGATGGACTGGTGCCCTGTCCAGGGTGTACCCCCACCCAGCGCCCAATGATAGCCAGAGATTGGCACCGGCAGACCCCCGTGACCCTGTCAAACAGGAATAAGTGGGTCTGAAAATGAATAAAATGAATGAAATATAGTGTAGCATTAGCATTAGCATCACTTGCTACATAACAAGGCATCATATCAGTCTAGTGATTTCTATTTGTTATTGAGGTAACACACTCATATTAATAAAATCCTACTTTAAACAGTGTATGAACACCTCATTTCACACAGTTTGAACAATCATATGTTTTATAAGATAAAACGTTACTGCTTTCATTACATTAGGCCTGGGTGATATGAACCAATATTTATATCTATATTTTTCCTCAAAATGGCAATAGGTGATATAAACCATTTATTATTTATCAATAGTTTTAAAAGAAAAACAATAATGGGTCAAAGTCAGTGGAGCCACAAAGACCCTTTTATTAATCACTAGCAGCACAATAACTACATTTTGTATCACTTTTGACTTTTTCCTTCATTAAGGCTGAAATGTGATTAAATTATGTAGTGTTGCTTTTTTCAGGGCAGCTCTGAGTTGTTGAAAGTAATTTTTAAAGTAAATCACATTCAGGACACTGTCTCTTTAAGAATGTCTCAGCAGCAGCTCTGCTACACAGAGAGTTAGTTAGAGAAGAAAACACATATAGTGTTAGTTTTTTACACAACTAACACTATCACACACACACACACACACACACACACACACTTCCATCCATTCTCAGTCTCAGTAAAGGAGGCCTGTTTCTAATAGAAACACTGGGAATGTTCCACCTCAGAACTTTAACTACAGAAAGATTTCTGCAAAGTTTTATAATACTCTGATATTCAGGTGTTCAATTATTCAAACTGGATATTTATTTTATTATTTAATTTAATTTAATTTCATTATTTATTTATTTATTTTTTGTATTATATTTATATTTTATTTATTGTTTAATTTATTAATTTATTTTGTATTGTATTTTATATTTAAATCTTTTTAAATTTCGTTTCATTTAATTTTCTGTCATTTTTTGGATTGTATTGTTTTATTTTATAATTGCAAAGGCATGCAAAAATACACAGATAACACACAAATATGCAAAAACACACAAGATGGCTAAAATTATTCAAAAAAAAAAATAGAAGGAAAACAAACAGAAAAGGAAAACAAAACCAGGAAAACTTTACAAAATGACAAACAATTACACAAAAACTGTAAAAATCCACCAAAGGACGAGAAAAATACACAAAATTACTTCAAAATGTCTTTATTTTCTGAAAAAGTAAAACATTTTATTTGTTGAGTGATATATTTATTTTTTTATGTAACTTACACACTCTCTAAAGTGACTAATGTATAGATTTTACAATTTCCTGCTTAAATAATTTTTAAAAATGTGCACATTAACAGTTTGATGCAAGTGTATAAATATATAGAGTGAAGACGTCAGATTGTGTGACCACAGGAAGTGACATAATACAGCCAAGAGAAAATGACATGACAACATAGCAGCCCAACAGTAACTAATCAAAAGCTTGAACAAATAATAAAGTTCTTAAGTTGGCTTTTAAAGGTGTCAATAGAATGCAGAGAGAGCAGAAGATGGTTCCAGAGCCTGGGAGCAACAGCCTGGAAGGATCTATCTCCTCTGGTCTGAAAACCAGTGCAAGGAACCATCAGCAGATACTGATCCACAGACCTCAGAGCCTGAGCAGGGGTTAAGGCTGGTTCAGATCACTGACGTAAGAAGGAGCCTGACCCTGCAAGGCTCTGAACACTAGAACCAGAATTTTAAAATGTGTCATATAAGACACTGGCAGCCAATGGAGTTCTTTTAGAACAGGAGATATGTGAGCGTTCAGTCTTTCAACAGTCTTTTAAGAATTAGGATGTCTTCATTAATCCATGGGCAAATAGATAGATTGGATTTAACAGGAGCCACCTGATCTAAAATAGTTACACACCGTTAACTACCATAAACCACCATCAATCACGATTAATCACTATAAACCACCATCAGTCACCATTAAACACCATAAACCACCATCAGTCACCATTAATCACCATTAACCACCATTAATCACCATAAACCACCAGTCACCATTAATCTCCATAAACCACCATCAGTCAACATTAATCACCATAAACCACCATTAATCACCATCAGTCACCATTAATCACCATAAACCACCATCATTCACCATTAATCTCCATAAACCACCATCAGTCAACATTAATCACCATAAACCACCATTAATCACCATCAGTCACCATTAATCACCATCAGTCACCATTAATCACCATAAACCACCATTAATTACCATAAACCACCATCAGTCACCATTAATCACCATAAACGAGCATCAGTCAACATTTTTCACCATAAACCACCATCAGTCACCATTAATCACCATTAACCACCACCAGTCACCATTAATCACCATAAACCACCATCAGTCACCATTAATCACCATAAACCACCATTAATAATCATAAACCACCATTAATCACCATTAACCACCATCAGTCACCATTAATCACCATTAATCATCAGAAACCACCATTAATCACCATAAACAACCATCAGTCACCATTATTCACCCTAAACCACCATTAATCACCATTAATCACTATAAACCACCATTAATCACCATAAACCACCATCAGTCACCATTAATGACCATAAACCACCATTAATCACCATAAACCACCAACAGTCACCATTAATAACCATAAACCACCATTGATCACCATAAACCACCATCAGTCACCATTAATCACCATAAACCACCATAAAGAACCATTAATCACTATTAATCACCATAAACCACCATCAGTCACCATTAATCACCATAAACCACCATCAGTCACCATTAATCACCATTAACCACCATCAGTCACCATTAATCACCATCAGTCACCATAAATCACCATAAACCACCATCAGTCACCATTAATCACCATAAACCACCATCAGTCACCATAAACCACCATCAGTCACCATTAATCACCATAAACCACCATCAGTCACCATTAATCACCATAAACCACCATTAATCACCATAAACCACCATTAATCACCATTAACCACCATCAGTCACCAGAAACCACCATTAATCACCATAAACCACCATCAGTCACCATTAATCACCATAAACCACCATAAATCACCATAAACCACCATTAATCACCATAAACCACCAACAGTCACCATTGATAACCATAAACCACCATTAATCACCAGAAACCACCATTAATCACCATAAACCACCATCAGTCACCATTAATCACCATTAACCACCATTAATCACCATAAACCACCATCAGTCACCATTAATCACCATAAACCACCATAAAGAACCATTAATCACTATTAATCACCATAAACCACCATCAGTCACCATTAATGACCATAAACCACCATTAATCACCATAAACCACCAACAGTCACCATTAGTAACCATAAACCACCATCAGTCACCATTAATGACCATAAACCACCATTAATCACCATAAACCACCAACAGTCACCATTAGTAACCATAAACCACCATTGATCACCATAAACCACCATCAGTCACCATTAATCACCATAAACCACCATAAAGAACCTTTAATCACTATTAATCACCATAAACCACCATCAGTCACCATTAATCACCATAAACCACCATCAGTCACCATTAATCACCATTAACCACCATCAGTCACCATTAATCACCATCAGTCACCATAAATCACCATAAACCACCATCAGTCACCATTAATCACCATAAACCACCATCAGTCACCATTAATCACCATAAACCACCATTAATCACCATAAACCACCATTAATCACCATTAACCACCATCAGTCACCATTAATCACCATTAATCACCAGAAACCACCATTAATCACCATAAACCACCATCAGTCACCATTAATCACCATAAACCACCATTAATCACCATAAACCACCATAAATCACCATAAACCACCATTAATCACCATAAACCACCAACAGTCACCATTGATAACCATAAACCACCATTAATCACCAGAAACCACCATTAATCACCATAAACCACCATCAGTCACCATTAATCACCATTAACCACCATTAATCACCATAAACCACCATCAGTCACCATTAATCACCATAAACCACCATAAAGAACCATTAATCACTATTAATCACCATAAACCACCATTAATCACCATAAACCACCATCAGTCACCATTAATGACCATAAACCACCATTAATCACCATAAACCACCAACAGTCACCATTAATAACCATAAACCACCATTGATCACCATAAACCACCATCAGTCACCATTAATCACCATAAACCACCATAAAGAACCATTAATCACCATTAACCACCATCAGTCACCATAAATCACCATAAACCACCATCAGTCACCATTAATCACCATAAACCACCATCAGTCACCATAAACCACCATCAGTCACCATTAATCACCATAAACCACCATCAGTCACCATTAATCACCATAAACCACCATTAATCACCATAAACCACCATTAATCACCATTAACCACCATCAGTCACCATTAATCACCATTAATCACCAGAAACCACCATTAATCACCATAAACCACCATCAGTCACCATTAATCACCATAAACCACCATAAATCACCATAAACCACCATTAATCACCATAAACCACCAACAGTCACCATTGATAACCATAAACCACCATTAATCACCAGAAACCACCATTAATCACCATAAACCACCATCAGTCACCATTAATCACCATTAACCACCATTAATCACCATAAACCACCATAAACCACCATCAGTCACCATTAATCACCATAAACCACCAACAGTCACCATTAATAACCATAAACCACCATTAATCACCATAAACCACAATCAGTCACCATTAATCACCATAAACCACCATTAATCAGCTTTAATCACCATAAACTACCATCAGTCACCATTAATCACCATTAACCACCATTAATCACCATTAATCACCATAAACCACCATCAGTCACCATTAATCACCATAAACCACCATTAATCACCATAAACCACCAACAGTCACCATTAATAACCATAAACCACCATTGATCACCATTAACCACCATCAGTCACCATTAATCACCATAAACCATCATTACTCACCATCAGTCACCATCAGTCACCATTAATCACCATTAACCACCATAAACCACCATTAATCAGCATTAATCACCATAAACCAGCATTAATCAGCATTAATCACCATAAACCAGCATTAATCAGCATTAATCACCATAAACCACCATTAATCAGCATTAATCACCATAAACCACCATTAATCAGCATTAATCAGCATAAACCACCATTAATCAGCATTGATCACCATAAACCACCATTAATCAGCATTAATCACCATAAACCACCATTAATCAGCATTAATCACCAAAAACCACCATTAATCACCATAAACCACCATTAATCAGCATTAATCACCATAAACCACCATTAATCACCATAAACCATCATTAATCAGCATTAATCACCATAAACCACCATTAATCAGCATTAATCACTAATAACAAATGATCCCCTGATAGGACGTGGTAGTGGACTCAACCACAGATATATATTAAATTAAATTAAATGAAATTAGCTCCTACCTATGGCCACTTGGGGTTGATGAGTCCAGCTTTGATGGCGTCGTTGAGGGCGGGGCTATAGCGGCCCACTCTGATGTAGGCTGCTGAGCGGTTGCTGTACAGGATGTAGTTGTGGGGGTGAAAGGTCAGCGCCTCACTGTAGAGCTGGATAGCCAATGAAAAGTCCCCCTGCTGGCACGCCTGGTTACTGTGACGCACACGCTCCACAAACTGTGATCTACTCAGAGAGGAAGAACTCTGAGGTGGGGGCGGGTCCAACACCTTCACCTCAGAGGATGGAGACATGATGGAGGAGGAGGAGGAGGAAGAAGATGGAGGATCATTTGTGCTGGTGGAGTGAAAACCAATCATGGAGAACTGTCAGAAAACAAGAAGAAAAACACAGATTAAAGTCAAACATTGATCCTGTTCTGGTGTCATGTGACCATTAGGGCTCAGTGTGTTACGTTGTTACACAATGTGTATGTGTTACACTCCTCCAAATCAGCCCTAGAGAGCCTCTGTCCTGCATGTTTTAGATCAAGAGGCCCAGGGGTCACTGCAGCCATCCAATAAGTACACAAAACCACAGAAAAATACACAAAAAACAATAAAAGGACAACAAAAATACACAAAACTACTCACAGTTACACATATACACGGGAATATAAGAAAAACAGAGAAAACTACTACAAAAGATGTGAGAAAAATACACAAAATGACATTAAACTACAACAAAAACACAAAATGTAAAAGGAGATAGACAAAAAGCCACCAAAAACACACAAAATGACAGAAAAGTACACAAAACAGTAAAAATACACAAAGGGAGAAGAAAAATATTCCAAAAACACACAAAACTGTTAAAAATATTCACATAAATAAATGAAAAACAAAAACAAAATGCCTTTCAAAAAAACAGAAAAAGACAGAAAAGTACACAAAACAGTAAAAATACACAAAAAGATGGTAATAATAACTAATGTATACTTTATTAATCACAGAGGGCTGACAACTACAGGTTCCAATGAACCATGATCAACATTCCACAGTGATGACACATCACAACACATCAAAATGTGCCAAAAACAAATAAAATGACAAAAAATACACAAAACAAACTGGTTTGTGTAGTACTTTGTACCTTCTACATTTCTTAGTTGAGTTTCTAGGTGTCATTTTTAGTTGTTTTTTTTTTTTTTCCCCCAAAGTATTGTCATTGTTTCCACTAGTTTGGTTTATTGCTCCATTTGGTAAATTAATAACTACGTTGTTTGGTTTTTACACCATTCTAACTGGTCTTGTTACTCCTCCTTGATTCTGAGACCAAATGAGTCGTTACAAGGTTAACATTTAAATGTTTGGTTCCCTGTATGTTGCACAGTTTGGTAGTTTGTTAAAATGAAGGTGAGAAAAGTCAAACAGGAGTATTATCTCCAAGTCCTTTTTAGAGACAGGTACATTCATTGTACCGTACAATGCAAAATTGTATTGAAATGAATGACCAAAGGAAACCCTACACATGATCATTTTAATTAACACACCCAGTTCAAACAAGAAAACACATTACATCACACATCTGATCTAAACTGTCTGCATGTTTCAAACTGTAGGCTCAGTGTAAACTAATAATAAACTAGAATATTAGCATTTCCTGAAGTTCAAGTGAGGATGCATATCTGAAACACACCCCTATTTGACTACTGGACAAAAAAAAAAGAACACCATCCACCAATAAGGAGCCAGCAAAAGGAATGTCAGTGTGAATTTCATTGTGATGTCATCACACTCTGCCGATGACATCATCAGGAGCTGGTCACACATCAAAGGACTCAGCAGCAGATTGAGTATTCTTTAATGAGAGAGAATGTTCTAAGAGAGAGACACTAGAACCTACAAACTCCTTGGACTCAGTGAATTTACTTTATCTCTGTCACTCTGACAACAGTTATATTTTTGATCTAATGATGGAAGTGCATCAGTTCAATGTAAAGAGTCTGGAACAAACATGCTTTGAAGCTCTGAAGGATCACCTCTGTCCAGAAAAATGCATTGGGCTGTGGCAGTTTACTAAAGTCTGGTATATTCCCATTTTGTTTCAACTGAAGTATGAGGCCTTTCACTTTATCTGTGAGAATTTTGAGGAAGTTTCACTCTGTGAAGAGTTTTTGCAGCTTGCGGAGCAGGAGCTGGCTGATATCCTGGGTCAGGATGACCTTACTGTGACCCAGGAGAGCACAGTTTATCAAAGTGTTTTAAGATGGATAAACCACATGCCTGAGGAACGACAGGGAGCCATTTCTACTCTGTTACCAAAGGTACGACTGGGGCTGATGGACAAAAGTTACATCACAGACAATGTGCTTAACAATGATGTGGTAAAAACAAACCCTGAGTCCCACCTCTTGGTCTCTGATACCCTTAAAGTCATGTCTCAACCTTCGTTACTCTGCTCTGAGTCTGGGATCAACAACACCTTGTTTTGCCGTCGCTTGCCAAACGCCGTCTTACTGATGTTTAGATTATATTCTAAGATCATAAAGGCCTTTGACTACAGAACTAACAGCTGGATCACAGTTCACACTCATCCTAGTCTGTGGGATTCCATGACTCACTTATTCTTCTACAGCACTGTCTTCCTTGGTAGACACCTCTACATTGTGGGTGGTGGTATAAGAATGACTGACCCCTATAACATAATGTGGAGCTTTAACCTAGTCACACACACTTGGCAGGAGATGTCACCAATGCAGGAGTCACGGCGCTGTGTGAGTGTTACCGTGCTAAAGGGAAACATCTACGCTATGGGAGGCTACAGGAATGATGATGGTACCTCACTAAGAACTGCTGAACGCTACCAGTCCAACATCAACCAGTGGACGTTCATTGCATCAATGAATGAAGAGAGGGTCAACGCCAGCTGCACCACACTGAACAACAAGATTTACATATGTGGAGGACGGAGTAATAGAGCACTGAATACTGCTGAGTATTACAACCCAGACACCAACCAGTGGACACTGATCACTCCTATGGGAACACCTCGGTGTGGACTTGGAGTCGTTGCATATATGGGCCACATTTTTGCAGTTGGAGGCAGAGATGGGTCCAGATATCTGAGGTCTGCTGAGGCTTATGACCCAGTGACCAACACCTGGTACGATGTCCCTAAAATGGTCCACACACACAGTGACTTTGACATTGCAGTGATGAACAAGCAGATCTTTGTTGTCTCTTGTAGGAGAGGAAACAGAATTGTTGAGTGCTATGACTACACTACAAATACTTGGTCTGTGGTATTTTCAGGCATAGACCACAGCGAGTATGATTGGGTGAGTTGCTGTGTGATTTCTGGACTTCCCAACATGGCTGAGTACTGTTCTCCTCATAAACCCATCATACCCAGGACACTGGTCTAAAAAAAAGTCTAAACTAGATACTGAGATGGAGCAAATGTTATTTTCCATGATCCTAACTGGGAGTGTAACCTGCTCTGACCAGGTCTGTGTGTATCAATAAAAGTGTTTAAAGACATTAGAAGAACTAATGTGTGAATAAATGGATCAGTTCTCGTCCCAGCTCAGATGGGATGGTTTTAATCAGCCTGGATCAACCTGAGTTGGTGATGATCTAGAAAAAAAATACTACATTTTAGTGGTGACAACATATAGCAGACGTGTAGATGTACTGAATTTAATTAGAATTAATGTAGTGGTTAGCACATATTTATTTTATATATCAAAACAAAACAATGCAATTCTGTGACACAACAAACCATTGAAAAAAATAGAACCTAATTTAACATTTAGAATAATGCACTATAATACAATATAACACTTACAGGTATAGTGTAATTGTCTCGAGGGAACAATAACAACAATGGTGCAAAATCCAAAAGCATTTGTAATATTAATATTCAATTAAGAGAAAACATGTACAGTAATTGTAAAGGGTGTGTTTAATGTTTATTGTACCTTTTAAATTATTAATGAAAATAAAAATTGGGGGTTGCAATTTGGCGATGCAGCTCATCCATTGCCTAAGACACAATTCTGTTCAGTTATTACCACTGAGCAGGCTTGATACAGGGCAGACTGCACAGACAGAAACACACAGTACCAAGGACGGAAGTCAAAAAGCTGACATTTCCAGTGTCTTTGAAGCAGGGATATGCATCAAAGAGTTTCATAGGTCAGTCTTCTTCCTTTGTAATATCTGCATCAATGAAAGCCCGTCTAGCCTTGAACTCAAGGTCCAACATTTGGGCAAAATCGCCTTGGTTGGGTTTTGTGTTGGGATTCTTGTACATTTTGCTCAATGTTTTGTAGTGACTCACCTGCATCCTCAGACTATAAAATAAGACGGTGAGGCAAAGACGTTTCCATGGAAACACTATTACACTAGCATCAGAGAAGAGAAATCATAGTTAGTGGCATGTGTATGAATAAAATATAATGCACAATTATATTAGAAAGTCATTACTTACTTCCCCCACTAGGTTTGACAAAACCAGAAAACAGCTATCATAAAGAGTGTAAGGTACACCTATCAGAGGTCAAACTTCACTTCACCTAAAGTCTAAAAAACAATAACAGTTTGAGTAGAGCTGTGTTTTCTTATTGGACTTTCAGATTGTTTTTAGGAATGGTCAATTACCTATTTCATTTGATCATCTCAATTTTTTACTTATTGTTAGGAAATTATAAAAATGTGTTTGATATTGATCATGTGGAATATGACTGTGTCAGCTGATTTAAGTGGAGACGCTTTTCCTGGTGAAAATAATGAAATCATTTGTAAACACATAAGCAAAATAACAGTAAAACACAGGTCATTATCCAACATTGTGTACATTACAATGTACTCTGGCATATGAGACAGAATTGTTCCCACTTTTAGCACAAACCATCATTTAAACTGTCCTCGCTGAGGTCATCATTGCTCTCAATAATTATGGTTGAACTGCTTGTGTCACCACTTCTGTCACCATCAGTGTCATTGTCTGTGTTGTTTGAGCAGAAGAAACTCTTCTTTAACGCCCATCGTTGTGGCGTGGAGCCCTGCCTCTTCCTCAGGGACTTCATATTTTGGAGTCACTTGTACATTTTGGTGTAGATGGTCAACTATGGTGAAATATTATTAATAATAATAACAGTAATAAGTGGTTTTTCTTGTTGCTGTCCCACCCAAAGTTTAGGTTATTAAAAGAAAAAAAGTTACAAGTTTTGGCTTCTTGGTCACTGGTATTTTCACACTATTAAAATTATGGAGGATTTAAAAAAAGAAGACAATTAAGAGCATTAATAATATGAGACAACGTTCATAGTAATAATGCCATTAGTTATTCCAATGTGTGTTTATCTTTTGACTGATGAAATCAATCTCAGTTCCAGGAAAAAGATCCTTCAGGTCATCACGACTAAGGCTTTTCAAAGCCTCCTCATCAATACTGGCAGCTGCAGACATTGATAAAACAAATATAAGTTTATATGTGAGACACATTCCAGCTCCCAAGACAAATTTATTAATTAATTCAAATCATAAAACAATATCTATTAGTAGATCCACAAACAGATTAATATCAATAACTGATTCAATTACAAAGATGCATTTTGGGAAATTAGAAGCATTCATTGCAGCAATAATTATTCTTGTGAAAATTCATTTTTTTATTCTATACTTTGGACATTTATATTTCATCCTAATAAACCATATAAAAAGGAACAAGTTGAAATTCAACATAAAACTGACAAACATTGATGTATAATAATAGTAAATAATGTATAAATGGAAAATAAATGAGTGTAGTTTGTATGTGGAACAGACTAAATTATCCACAATAATGCTTTTGGTTTATTTCTTTCAAAATAAACTAACAGTTGGGAGCTGATACAACTTGACTTACTCATTTTCTCTCACTGTAGTTGTTATCCACGGCACTTAAGCAAGGCATTTTTTGCATACAGGGACAGACAACATACAGCTAACAGTGTGCAACATTAATGTGATCAAAGCTACCAATACAAACGCTAACTTTGCTTAATAATCACCAAATATGAATGAAAAACATGACTTACCCTCCAACACTGACAGTACGGTGTTGTCTAAATCTTCCATGCTGACAGAGTTCTCCTGCTCGCTGAAGCCTTAACACGTAGTACCTGGTAAAGACCCACAGAGTGAGCTAGCTAGCTAAAGTTCACATTGGCTAACGTTAGCTAGCTTGTTTAGCAGCCCCTGTGGAGAACATGTGACAAAATACATTTATTTGTTAATATTTCATATCAACCAACTGTCCATCATTTATCTGGGGACATGTCTCATGTTGTAGGTGTTTATCACAGATGTTGATGATGACAGAGGCAGGGGGCTCCCACTTAAAACACTGTGGCCCAAGGCAGTGCTACCTTTACCTCAGTCACAGTGGGTGATATGGGGAAAAAAATCATATCATCATTTATTTTTTGTAAAAATACCATCAAAATACAATTTTTTTCATTAAAATCATTTAAACTATTTTAAAGTTATTTACCAATAAAACGACCCAATTCACCTACTTAAAATCATCACCCTAAATGGAAAAAAGGAATAAAAGATCATTTAAGACAAGGTCATTTTCAAATATTTTTTTTAAATTGTATGTAAGCAATTTATCAAACTGGTTCCAAGTACAATGAACATCAAACAAAAGATCTGACATGTTCTTATAGTCACACAGTCTTTTAACTATAGTGTTGTTTACATGGGTTTTTTCCGGGTACTCCGGCTTCCTCCTACAATCCAAAAACATGACTATAAGATTGAATGGAGTCTCTAAATTGCCCATAGTAGTGAATGAGAGTGAGTGGTTGTCTGTCTGTGTTGCCCTGTGATGGACTGGTGCCCTGTCCAGGGTGTACCCCCACCCAGCGCCCAATGATAGCCAGAGATTGGCACCGGCAGACCCCCGTGACCCTGTCAAACAGGAATAAGTGGGTCTGAAAATGAATAAAATGAATGAAATATAGTGTAGCATTAGCATTAGCATCACTTGCTACATAACAAGGCATCATATCAGTCTAGTGATTTCTATTTGTTATTGAGGTAACACAATCATATTAATAAAATCCTATATTAAACAGTGTATGAACACCTCATTTCACACAGTTTGAACAATCATATGTTTTATAAGATAAAACGTTACTGCTTTCATTACATTAGGCCTGGGTGATATGAACCAATATTTATATCTATATTTTTCCTCAAAATGGCAATAGGTGATATAAACCATTTATTATTTATCAATAGTTTTAAAAGAAAAACAATAATGGGTCAAAGTCAGTGGAGCCACAAAGACCCTTTTATTAATCACTAGCAGCACAATAACTACATTTTGTATCACTTTTGACTTTTTCCTTCATTAAGGCTGAAATGTGATTAAATTATGTAGTGTTGCTTTTTTCAGGGCAGCTCTGAGTTGTTGAAAGTAATTTTTAAAGTAAATCACATTCAGGACACTGTCTCTTTAAGAATGTCTCAGCAGCAGCTCTGCTACACAGAGAGTTAGTTAGAGAAGAAAACACATATAGTGTTAGTTTTTTACACAACTAACACTATCACACACACACACACACACACACACACACACACACACTTCCATCCATTCTCAGTCTCAGTAAAGGAAGCCTGTTTCTAATAGAAACACTGGGAATGTTCCACCTCAGAACTTTAACTACAGAAAGATTTCTGCAAAGTTTTATAATACTCTGATATTCAGGTGTTCAATTATTCAAACTGGATATTTATTTTATTATTTAATTTAATTTAATTTCATTATTTATTTATTTATTTTTTGTATTATATTTATATTTTATTTATTGTTTAATTTATTAATTTATTTTGTATTGTATTTTATATTTTAATCTTTTTAAATTTCGTTTCATTTAATTTTCTGTCATTTTTTGGATTGTATTGTTTTATTTTATAATTGCAAAGGCATGCAAAAATACACAGATAACACACAAATATGCAAAAACACACAAGATGGCTAAAATTATTCAAAAAAAAAAATAGAAGGAAAACAAACAGAAAAGGAAAACAAAACCAGGAAAACTTTACAAAATGACAAACAATTACACAAAAACTGTAAAAATCCACCAAAGGACGAGAAAAATACACAAAATTACTTCAAAATGTCTTTATTTTCTGAAAAAGTATAACATTTTATTTGTTGAGTGATATATTTTTTTATGTAACTTACACACTCTCTAAAGTGACTAATGTATAGATTTTACAATTTCCTGCTTAAATAATTTTTAAAAATGTGCACATTAACAGTTTGATGCAAGTGTATAAATATATAGAGTGAAGACGTCAGATTGTGTGACCACAGGAAGTGACATCATACAGCCAAGAGAAAATGACATGACAACATAGCAGCCCAACAGTAACTAATCAAAAGCTTGAACAAATAATAAAGTTCTTAAGTTGGCTTTTAAAGGTGTCAATAGAATGCAGAGAGAGCAGAAGATGGTTCCAGAGCCTGGGAGCAACAGCCTGGAAGGATCTATCTCCTCTGGTCTGAAAACCAGTGCAAGGAACCATCAGCAGATACTGATCCACAGACCTCAGAGCCTGAGCAGGGGTTAAGGCTGGTTCAGATCACTGACGTAAGAAGGAGCCTGACCCTGCAAGGCTCTGAACACTAGAACCAGAATTTTAAAATGTGTCATATAAGACACTGGCAGCCAATGGAGTTCTTTTAGAACAGGAGATATGTGAGCGTTCAGTCTTTCAACAGTCTTTTAAGAATTAGGATGTCTTCATTAATCCATGGGCAAATAGATAGATTAGATTTAACAGGAGCCACCTGATCTAAAATAGTTACACACCGTTAACTACCATAAACCACCATCAATCACCATTAATCACTATAAACCACCATCAGTCACCATTAAACACCATAAACCACCATCAGTCACCATTAATCACCATTAACCACCATTAATCACCATAAACCACCAGTCACCATTAATCTCCATAAACCACCATCAGTCAACATTAATCACCATAAACCACCATTAATCACCATCAGTCACCATTAATCACCATAAACCACCATCATTCACCATTAATCTCCATAAACCACCATCAGTCAACATTAATCACCATAAACCACCATTAATCACCATCAGTCACCATTAATCACCATAAACCACCATCAGTCACCATTAATCACCATAAACCACCATTAATTACCATAAACCACCATCAGTCACCATTAATCACCATAAACCACCATCAGTCAACATTTTTCACCATAAACCACCATCAGTCACCATTAATCACCATAGACCACCATCAGTCACCATTAATCACCATAAACCACCATTAATTACCATAAACCACCATCAGTCACCATTAATCACCATAAACCACCATCAGTCAACATTTTTCACCATAAACCACCATCAGTCACCATTAATCACCATTAACCACCACCAGTCACCATTAATCACCATAAACCACCATCAGTCACCATTAATCACCATAAACCACCATTAATAATCATAAACCACCATTAATCACCATTAACCACCATCAGTCACCATTAATCACCATTAATCATCAGAAACCACCATTAATCACCATAAACAACCATCAGTCACCATTATTCACCCTAAACCACCATTAATCACCATTAATCACTATAAACCACCATTAATCACCATAAACCACCATCAGTCACCATTAATGACCATAAACCACCATTAATCACCATAAACCACCAACAGTCACCATTAATAACCATAAACCACCATTGATCACCATAAACCACCATCAGTCACCATTAATCACCATAAACCACCATAAAGAACCATTAATCACTATTAATCACCATAAACCACCATCAGTCACCATTAATCACCATAAACCACCATCAGTCACCATTAATCACCATTAACCACCATCAGTCACCATTAATCACCATCAGTCACCATAAATCACCATAAACCACCATCAGTCACCATTAATCACCATAAACCACCATCAGTCACCATAAACCACCATCAGTCACCATTAATCACCATAAACCACCATCAGTCACCATTAATCACCATAAACCACCATTAATCACCATAAACCACCATTAATCACCATTAACCACCATCAGTCACCATTAATCACCAGAAACCACCATTAATCACCATAAACCACCATCAGTCACCATTAATCACCATAAACCACCATTAATCACCATTAATCACCATAAACCACCATAAATCACCATAAACCACCATTAATCACCATAAACCACCAACAGTCACCATTGATAACCATAAACCACCATTAATCACCAGAAACCACCATTAATCACCATAAACCACCATCAGTCACCATTAATCACCATTAACCACCATTAATCACCATAAACCACCATCAGTCACCATTAATCACCATAAACCACCATAAAGAACCATTAATCACTATTAATCACCATAAACCACCATTAATCACCATAAACCACCATCAGTCACCATTAATGACCATAAACCACCATTAATCACCATAAACCACCAACAGTCACCATTAATAACCATAAACCACCATTGATCACCATAAACCACCATCAGTCACCATTAATCACCATAAACCACCATAAAGAACCATTAATCACTATTAATCACTATAAACCACCATTAATCACCATAAACCACCATCAGTCACCATTAATCACCATAAACCACCATCAGTCACCATTAATCACCATTAACCACCATCAGTCACCATAAATCACCATAAACCACCATCAGTCACCATTAATCACCATAAACCACCATCAGTCACCATAAACCACCATCAGTCACCATTAATCACCATAAACCACCATCAGTCACCATTAATCACCATAAACCACCATTAATCACCATTAACCACCATCAGTCACCATTAATCACCATTAATCACCAGAAACCACCATTAATCACCATAAACCACCATCAGTCACCATTAATCACCATAAACCACCATTAATCACCATAAACCACCATAAATCACCATAAACCACCATTAATCACCATAAACCACCAACAGTCACCATTGATAACCATAAACCACCATTAATCACCAGAAACCACCATTAATCACCATAAACCACCATCAGTCACCATTAATCACCATAAACCACCAACAGTCACCATTAATAACCATAAACCACCATTAATCACCATAAACCACAATCAGTCACCATTAATCACCATAAACCACCATTAATCAGCTTTAATCACCATAAACTACCATCAGTCACCATTAATCACCATTAATCACCATAAACCACCATTAATCACCATTAATCACCATAAACCACCATCAGTCACCATTAATCACCATAAACCACCATTAATCACCATAAACCACCAACAGTCACCATTAATAACCATAAACCACCATTGATCACCATTAACCACCATCAGTCACCATTAATCACCATAAACCATCATTACTCACCATCAGTCACCATTAATCACCATTAACCACCATAAACCACCATTAATCAGCATTAATCACCATAAACCACCATTAATCAGCATTAATCAGCATAAACCACCATTAATCAGCATTGATCACCATAAACCACCATTAATCAGCATTAATCACCATAAACCACCATTAATCAGCATTAATCACCATAAACCACCATTAATCACCATAAACCACCATTAATCAGCATTAATCACCATAAACCACCATTAATCAGCATTAATCAGCATTCATCACCATAAACCACCATTAATCACCATAAACCACCATTAATCAGCATTAATCACCATAAACCACCATTAATCAGCATTAATCAGCATTAATCACCATAAACCACCATTAATCAGCATTAATCACCATAAACCACCATTAATCACTAATAACAAATGATCCCCTGATAGGACGTGGTAGTGGACTCAACCACAGATATATATTAAATTAAATTAAATGAAATTAGCTCCTACCTATGGCCACTTGGGGTTGATGAGTCCAGCTTTGATGGCGTCGTTGAGGGCGGGGCTATAGCGGCCCACTCTGATGTAGGCTGCTGAGCGGTTGCTGTACAGGATGTAGTTGTGGGGGTGAAAGGTCAGCACCTCACTGTAGAGCTGGATAGCCAATGAAAAGTCCCCCTGCTGGCACGCCTGGTTACTGTGACGCACACGCTCCACAAACTGTGATCTACTCAGAGAGGAAGAACTCTGAGGTGGGGGCGGGTCCAACACCTTCACCTCAGAGGATGGAGACATGATGGAGGAGGAGGAAGGAGGGATGATGGAGGAGGAGGAGGAGGAAGAAGATGGAGGATCATTTGTGCTGGTGGAGTGGGAACCAATCATGGAGAACTGTCAGAAAACAAGAAGAAAAACACAGATTAAAGTCAAACATTGATCCTGTTCTGGTGTCATGTGACCATTAGGGCTCAGTGTGTTACGTTGTTACACAATGTGTATGTGTTACACTCCTCCAAATCAGCCCTAGAGAGCCTCTGTCCTGCATGTTTTAGATCAAGAGGCCCAGGGGTCACTGCAGCCATCCAATAAGTACACAAAACCACAGAAAAATACACAAAAAACAATAAAAGGACAACAAAAATACACAAAACTACTCACAGTTACACATATACACGGGAATATAAGAAAAACAGAGAAAACTACTACAAAAGATGTGAGAAAAATACACAAAATGACATTAAACTACAACAAAAACACAAAATGTAAAAGGAGATAGACAAAAAGCCACCAAAAACACACAAAATGACAGAAAAGTACACAAAACAGTAAAAATACACAAAGGGAGAAGAAAAATATTCCAAAAACACACAAAACTGTTAAAAATATTCACATAAATAAATGAAAAACAAAAACAAAATGCCTTTCAAAAAAACAGAAAGACAGAAAAGTACACAAAACAGTAAAAATACACAAAAAGATGGTAATAATAACTAATGTATACTTTATTAATCACAGAGGGCTGCCAACTGCAGGTTCCTATGAACCATGATCAACATTCCACAGTGATGACACATCACAATACATCAAAATGTGCCAAAAACAAATAAAATGACAAAAAATACACAAAACAAACTGGTTTGTGTAGTACTTTGTACCTTCTACATTTCTTAGTTGAGTTTCTAGGTGTCATTTTTAGTTGTTTTTTTTTTTTTTCCCCCAAAGTATTGTCATTGTTTCCACTAGTTTGGTTTATTGCTCCATTTGGTAAATTAATAACTACGTTGTTTGGTTTTTACACCATTCTAACTGGTCTTGTTACTCCTCCTTGACTCTGAGACCAAATGAGTCGTTACAAGGTTAACATTTAAATGTTTGGTTCCCTGTATGTTGCACAGTTTGGTAGTTTGTTAAAATGAAGGTGAGAAAAGTCAAACAGGAGAATTATCTCCAAGTCCTTTTTAGAGACAGGTACATTCATTGTACTGTACAATGCAAAATTGTATTGAAATGAATGACCAAAGGAAACCCTACACATGATCATTTTAATTAACACACCCAGTTCAAACAAGAAAACACATTACATCACACATCTGATCTAAACTGTCTGCATGTTTCAAACTGTAGGCTCAGGGTAAACTAATAATAAACTAGAATATTAGCATTTCCTGAAGTTCAAGTGAGGATGCATATCTGAAACACACCCCTATTTGACTACTGGACAAAAAAAAAAGAACACCATCCACCAATAAGGAGCCAGCAAAAGGAATGTCAGTGTGAATTTCATTGTGATGTCATCACACTGCTGATGACATCATCAGGAGCTGGTCACACATCAAAGGACTCAGCAGCAGATTGAGTATTCTTTAATGAGAGAGAATGTTCTAAGAGAGAGACACTAGAACCTACAAACTCCTTGGACTCAGTGAATTTACTTTATCTCTGTCACTCTGACAACAGTTATATTTTTGATCTAATGATGGAAGTGCATCAGTTCAATGTAAAGAGTCTGGAACAAACATGCTTTGAAGCTCTGAAGGATCACCTCTGTCCAGAAAAATGCATTGGGCTGTGGCAGTTTACTAAAGTCTGGTATATTCCCATTTTGTTTCAACTGAAGTATGAGGCCTTTCACTTTATCTGTGAGAATTTTGAGGAAGTTTCACTCTGTGAAGAGTTTTTGCAGCTTGAGGTGCAGGAGCTGGCTGATATCCTGGGTCAGGATGACCTTACTGTGACCCAGGAGAGCACAGTTTATCAAAGTGTTTTAAGATGGATAAACCACATGCCTGAGGAACGACAGGGAGCCATTTCTACTCTGTTACCAAAGGTACGACTGGGGCTGATGGACAAAAGTTACATCACAGACAATGTGCTTAACAATGATGTGGTAAAAACAAACCCTGAGTCCCACCTCTTGGTCTCTGATACCCTTAAAGTCATGTCTCAACCTTCGTTACTCTGCTCTGAGTCTGGGATCAACAACACCTTGTTTTGCCGTCGCTTGCCAAACGCCGTCTTACTGATGTTTAGATTATATTCTAAGATCATAAAGGCCTTTGACTACAGAACTAACAGCTGGATCACAGTTCAGACTAATCCTAGTCTGTGGGATTCCATGACTCACTTATTCTTCTACAGCACTGTCTTCCTTGGTAGACACCTCTACATTGTGGGTGGTGGTATAAGAATGACTGACCCCTATAACATAATGTGGAGCTTTAACCTAGTCACACACACTTGGCAGGAGATGTCACCAATGCAGGAGTCACGGCGCTGTGTGAGTGTTACCGTGCTAAAGGGAAACATCTACGCTATGGGAGGCTACAGGAATGATGATGGTACCTCACTAAGAACTGCTGAACGCTACCAGTCCAACATCAACCAGTGGACGTTCATTGCATCAATGAATGAAGAGAGGGTCAACGCCAGCTGCACCACACTGAACAACAAGATTTACATATGTGGAGGATTGAATAATAGAGCACTGAATACTGCTGAGTATTACAACCCAGACACCAACCAGTGGACACTGATCACTCCTATGGGAACACCTCGGTGTGGACTTGGAGTCGTTGCATATATGGGCCACATTTTTGCAGTTGGAGGCAGAGATGGGTCCAGATATCTGAGGTCTGCTGAGGCTTATGACCCAGTGACCAACACATGGTACGATGTCCCTAAAATGGTCCACACACACAGTGACTTTGACATTGCAGTGATGAACAAGCAGATCTTTGTTGTCTCTTGTAGCACAGAAAACAGAATTGTTGAGTGCTATGACTACACTACAAATACTTGGTCTGTGGTATTTTCTGGCATAGACCACAGCGAGTATGATTGGGTGAAATGCTGTGTGATTTCTGGACTTCCCAACATGGCTGAGTACTGTTCTCCTCATAAACCCATCATACCCAGGACACTGGTCTAAAAAAAGTCTAAACTAGATACTGAGATGGAGCAAATGTTATTTTCCATGATCCTAACTGGGAGTGTAACCTGCTCTGACCAGGTCTGTGTGTATCAATAAAAGTGTTTAAAGACATTGGAAGAACTAATGTGTGAATAAATGGATCAGTTCATGTCTCAGCTCAGATGGGATGGTTTTAATCAGCCTGGATCAACCTGAGTTGGTGATGATCTAGAAAAAAAATACTACATTTTAGTGGTGACAACATACAGCAGACGTGTAGATGTACTGAATTTCATTAGAATTAATGTAGTGGTTAGCACATATTTATTTTATATATCAAAACAAAACAATGCAATTCTGTGACACAACAAACCATTGAAAAAAATAGAACCTAATTTAACATTTAGAATAATGCACTATAATACAATATAACACTTACAGGTATAGTGTAATTGTCTCGAGGGAACAATAACAACAATGGTGCAAAATCCAAAAGCATTTGTAATATTAATATTCAATTAAGAGAAAACATGTACAGTAATTGTAAAGGGTGTGTTTAATGTTTATTGTACCTTTTAAATTATTAATAAAAAATAAAAATTGGGGGTTGCAATTTGGCGATGCAGCTCATCCATTGCCTAAGACACAATTCTGTTCAGTTATTACCACTGAGCAGGCTTGATACAGGGCAGACTGCACAGACAGAAACACACAGTACCAAGGACGGAAGTCAAAAAGCTGACATTTCCAGTGTCTTTGAAGCAGGGATATGCATCAAAGAGTTTCATAGGTCAGTCTTCTTCCTTTGTAATATCTGCATCAATGAAAGCCCGTCTAGCCTTGAACTCAAGGTCCAACATTTGGGCAAAATCGCCTTGGTTGGGTTTTGTGTTGGGATTCTTGTACATTTTGCTCAATGTTTTGTAGTGACTCACCTGCATCCTCAGACTATAAAATAAGACGGTGAGGCAAAGACGTTTCCATGGAAACACTATTACACTAGCATCAGAGAAGATAAATCATAGTTAGTGGCATGTGTATGAATAAAATATAATGCACAATTATATTAGAAAGTCATTACTTACTTCCCCCACTAGGTTTGACAAAACCAGAAAACAGTAATCATAAAGAGTGTAAGGTACACCTATCAGAGGTCAAACTTCACTTCACCTAAAGTCTAAAAAACAATAACAGTTTGAGTGGAGCTGTGTTTTCTTATTGGACTTTCAGATTGTTTTTAGGAATGGTCAATTACCTATTTCATTTGATCATCTCAATTTTTTACTTATTGTTAGGAAATTATAAAAATGTGTTTGATATTGATCATGTGGAATATGACTGTGTCAGCTGATTTAAGTGGAGACGCTTTTCCTGGTGAAAATAATGAAATCATTTGTAAACACATAAGCAAAATAACAGTAAAACACAGGTCAATATCCAACATTGTGTACATTACAATGTACTCTGGCACATGAGACAGAATTGTTCCCACTTTTAGCACAAACCTTCATTTAAACTGTCCTCGCTGAGGTCATCATTGCTCTCAATAATTATGGTTGAAGTGCTTGTGTCACCACTTCTGTCACCATCAGTGTCATTGTCTGTGTTGTTTGAGCAGAAGAAACTCTTCTTTAACACCCATCGTTGTGGCGTGGAGCCCTGCCTCTTCCTCAGGGACCTCATATTTTGGAGTCACTTGTACATTTTGGTGTAGATGGTCAACTATGGTGAAATATTATTAATAATAATAACAGTAGTAAGTGGTTTTTCTTGTTGCTGTCCCACCCAAAGTTTAGGTTATTAAAAGAAAAAAAGTTACAAGTTTTGGCTTCTTGGTCACTGGTATTTTCACACTATTAAAATTATGGAGGATTTAAAAAAAGAAGACAATTAAGAGCATTAATAATATGAGACAACGTTCATAGTAATAATGCCATTAGTTATTCCAATGTGTGTTTATCTTTTGACTGATGAAATCAATCTCAGTTCCAGGAAAAAGATCCTTCAGGTCATCACGACTAAGGCTTTTCAAAGCCTCCTCATCAATACTGGCAGCTGCAGACATTGATAAAACAAATATAAGTTTATATGTGAAACACATTCCAGCTCCCAAGACAAATTTATTAATTAATTCAAATCATAAAACAATATCTATTAGTAGATCCACAAACAGATTAATATCAATAACTGATTCAATTACAAAGATGCATTTTGGGAAATTAGAAGCATTCATTGCAGCAATAATTATTCTTGTGAAAATTCATTTTTTTATTCTATACTTTGGACATTTATATTTCATCCTAATAAACCATATAAAAAGGAACAAGTTGAAATTCAACATAAAACTGACAAACATTGATGTATAATAATAGTAAATAATGTATAAATGGAAAATAAATGAGTGTAGTTTGTATGTGGAACAGACTAAATTATCCACAATAATGCTTTCGGTTTATTTCTTTCAAAATAAACTAACAGTTGGGAGCTGATACAACTTGACTTACTCATTTTCTCTCACTGTAGTTGTTATCCACGGCACTTAAGCAAGGCATTTTTTGCATACAGGGACAGACAACATCCAGCTAACAGTGTGCAACATTAATGTGATCAAAGCTACCAATACAGACGCTAACTTTGCTTAATAATCACCAAATATGAATGAAAAACATGACTTACCCTCCAACACTGACAGTACGGTGTTGTCTAAATCTTCCATGCTGACAGAGTTTCTCCTGCTCGCTGAAGCCTTAACACGTAGTACCTGGTAAAGACCCACAGAGTGAGCTAGCTAGCTAAAGTTCCCATTGGCTAACGTTAGCTAGCTTGTTTAGCAGCCCCTGTGGAGAACATGTGACAAAATACATTTATTTGTTAATATTTCATATCAACCAACTGTCCATCATTTATCTGGGGACATGTCTCATGTTGTAGGTGTTTATCACAGATGTTGATGATGACAGAGGCAGGGGGCTCCCACTTAAAACACTGTGGCCCAAGGCAGTGCTACCTTTACCTCAGTCACAGTGGGTGATATGGGGAAAAAAATCATATCACCATTTATTTTTTGTAAAAATACCATCAAAATACAATTTTTTTCATTAAAATCATTTAAACTATTTTAAAGTTATTTACCAATAAAACGAACCAATTCACCTACTTAAAATCATCACCCTAAATGGAAAAAAGGAATAAAAGATCATTTAAGACAAGGTCATTTTCAAATATTTTTTTTAAATTGTATGTAAGTAATTTATCAAACTGGTTCCAAGTACAATGAACATCAAACAAAAGATCTGACATGTTCTTATAGTCACACAGTCTTTTAACTATAGTGTTGTTTACATGGGTTTTTTCCGGGTACTCCGGCTTCCTCCCACAATCCAAACACATGACTATAAGATTGAATGGAGTCTCTAAATTGCCCATAGTAGTGAATGAGAGTGAGTGATTGTCTGTCTGTGTTGCCCTGTGATGGACTGGCGCCCTGTCCAGGGTGCACCCCCACCCAGCGCCCAATGATAGCCAGAGATTGGCACCGGCAGACCCCCGTGACCCTGTCAAACAGGAATATGTGGGTCTGAAAATGAATGAACTATAGTGTAGCATTAGCATTAGCATCACTTGCTACATAACAAGGCATCTCATCAGTCTAGTGATTTCTATTAGTTATTGAGGTAACACACTCAGATTAATAAAATCCTACACCTCATTTTACACAGTTTAGACAATCATATCCTTTACAAGATAAAACAACAATATTCATATCTCTATATTTTTCCTCAAAATGGCAATTGGTGAAAAAAAACATTTATTTTTTCATCAATTAACACACACACACACACACACACACACACACACACACACACACACACACACACACACACACACACACACACACACAGAGGCATATGTGGTTTAAGAGACTGATTTTACATGTAACACACGTGTGGAGGCGGTGCTGCTGCTCTGCACCCTCCCCCTCACAAGCCACATCTCAAATGAGGAAAATAAAAAATAAAAAGTTAATAGCAAGGTTAGCATATGTTACAAGTCAAAGCAAACTGATCCCTGCCTCTGATGCTCTCTGCTGCTGTCCCCCTAGCAGGAGATCCTTCTACCAGTCTACTGCCAGTCTGCTCTGGCTGCTGAGCAGTGACAAACCAAAACTGCAACCGACAGCGTCGGTATGTGTGCAGCTCATCATGCGCTGATTGTTTGCATTATTTGTTTATTAATTTCAAAATTATGAGAGTGACTAGTGGCTTTAGACGCCAAGCTATTGTTTGATCTTTTGTTTACTCTAAGCAGCACGTGTTAGGGAATTTTTCATTGTTAATATGAATTGGGCAGGGCTCTACACTAATTTTTCCAGTGGTAGCACTGGTGCGACTAACTTTCTCAGTTGGTTGCACCAGCACAGAATTTGGTCGCATCTTTTTTTCCTTTTTTTTGAGCAGGGGTGGGGGTGGGGGATGTACTAAATTACACTTTTTTAGCCCTTAAATGCATTTTGTTGTATATTTAGATTGTTTAGAAGTACAGAAAAGCTCAAATTAGTCTCTTCAGGTGCTCCGTTGATATCTTTATATTCTGTTTTGGTCATATTTTTCAATCTGTTTAGATTTTTCAATTCTCTATTACGTTTTTTGAACAATAACGTCACAGTATTTGCAGCAAACTACCAAATTAGGACATCGACTCCAGGCCCAACACTTCGAGCAATCTGCCATTTTTATTTCTCGCTTTTATTTTGTAGTCCAAGGATGCCGAAGTTACGAGAGAATGAGTCAAAATGTTGGGTTGTTGGATGTAGTAACCCACATGCTTCATTACACCGTCTCCCAGCATCAGAACCTTTTCAAAGTGCCTGGTTGAGTTTTATTTTTTATAGAAATGTACCCACATCTGTGGGTAAGGTCATTTTTGTGTGTGTGAAGCACTTCAAGGATGACTGCTTCATCAACCTCCACCAGTATAAAGAAGGATTTGCCAAAAGACTTTGTCTGATTGAGGGTTCAATTCCTTGTATCTTTGGAGACGATGAACAGAGCACTTCGGTAAGCTGTAAATAACGCTAAAAAGTGTGATGATAAGACGTCCCTGTCATTGTTTTGTTAGCATTAGCAGTTGCACCGTCTTCATATGTTAGCGCTGTGTGCTCGTTTTAGATCCTTGATGATATGGCCTACGTGATTTAATTTAAGTCTAAAGTTTTCATTAGTCATTTCATTTTGACGTTTTTGTCTCTGAAAAGACTGTATTAAAATGCATTTCGTGACATTAGCTTGGCGCTAGCGTTAGCTCAGCGCTAGTGTTAGCTCGGCGCTGGCGTTAGCTCGGTGCTTGTGTTAGCTCACTTGTTAGGTTTCTGCGCCGCTAAATAATCATATCTCTTCTATCAAACTACAAAAATGGCCGAACAGGGTGGAGTTGAACCGAGTGTCACCTGAAGAGGGGGCGGGGTATGGAGTGTCTCATTTGCATTTAAAGAGACCGCACCAAAATGAGTTGCTCTTAGAAGCACATCAGAAAAGGGGTGGAGCTATAATAATGAAGAATTCAGATCCAAGCATTGCAGTTCCGCTTTATATAGACCACAACTGTATGATTTATATGTAAAAAGGAAGGATTTAAAAGCATGATATGTCTCCTTTAACTGGCGTACCGTAGTTTTGTCTGAAGTAAAGATTGACAATGACTCGAGATATATTTGCTAAAAGTTTTCATGTTTTTGTGTCAATATTAAGTTTTACTGCAAACAAGCAGTGGCTGAAATAATAGGTCATTTATTCTATATAATTTTCAAATAACAGCAAAGCATAACAACAGGTTACATGTATTCTGTTTTTTTATGGTTTGACCGAAACGCTGAAAGAAATGATAATGTAAATTATTAGAGCCATTGCATTTCTGGCTCTGAATGTTACTAACCACTTTAATTAAAACATTGCAATTGTATAAATAATATTAATGCTTCAAAGAACAAACAATTAAACATATGAACATATTTATTTAGCACTGACATTCCAATATAAAATAAAATAATAAAATGTTTAACCTGACCCCACTCATACATTAAATAATATTGTACAGGCCTATAACTGATGGAAGAGAGTCACATTAAATATGTTATATAATAAAACATAAAGTGCATTGAAGTTCTGATGAAAATCAGCTTCTATTGGTTTTATTTATTATTCAAACATATTCTTTAGACGCACACACAGCTCTGTGTACATTTCTTGTGCACGCTGGTTTAATTTTAATGATCTTTAAAATGTGGACCATGTACAGTCATGATAAAGTTCAGACGTGCAATGACAGCAGAATTGTGTCACAAATATAACGTTATATAAAACCAGATGCTATTGACATGCAGACATGTTCCAGATTGCTGTGTAGTGTAGTGTGTAGGGGTCTGTGTAGTGTGTAGTGGTCTGTGTAGTGTGTAGTGGTCTGTGTAGTGTGTAGTGGTCTGTGTAGTGTGTAGGGGTCTGTGTAGTGTGTAGGGGTCTGTGTAGTGTGTAGGGGTCTGTGTAGTGTGTAGTGGTCTGTGTAGTGTGTAGTGGTCTGTGTAGTGTGTAGGGGTCTGTGTAGTGTGTAGGGGTCTGTGTAGTGTGTAGGGGTCTGTGTAGTGTGTAGGGGTCTGTGTAGTGTGTAGTGGTCTGTATAGTGTGTAGGGGTCTGTGTAGGGGTCTGTGTAGTGTGTAGGGGTCTGTGTAGTGTGTAGGGGTCTGTGTAGTGTGTAGGGGTCTGTGTAGTGTATAGTGGTCTGTGTAGTGTGTAGGGGTCTGTGTAGTGTGTAGGGGTCTGTGTAGTGTGTAGGGGTCTGCGTAGTGTGTAGGGATCTTTGTTAACGGTAGATACATGTAACTACAGTGTCTACGTGACACACAAACATAAAACACACTTACTGCTCCATCAACTCTGCTCAGAAAACTCTTTAGTGCTCAGATGTATTAACGCTCTGTGAGTCCACGGACAAGTTGGTCAGTTTCTGTAATCTGATTACATGTTTTTTAATATACTGTAATGGATTACCATTACATGTTTTTTGTATCCATATTCCTTAACGCCGTTAATTGTAATCCGTTACTCCCCTAGCCTGCAAATAGTATATAAATACATACCTACACATATACTGTACACACTTAAACACATATGTAGTGAGAGGAAAAATTATGGGAAAAAACAACTGGTATTTTTTTTCAAAGCAATGTGATCTGACAGAAGGTTCTTCCAGTGGATGATGTGTTTGTACTTTTTACATTTCTAGTTAATGAGGATAGTATATATATGGATAAATGTAAAACCCTGTACATAACTGTTTCTCCTTTTATAACACTTAGAACATAATTGTACATTTTGTTATAGATACAGTATATATAGTGAAACTCTATTTTTAATATTTATTCTATTTGTGTGAACATCGTTCTATGTCACACTTGGTTTGGCAACGTAAACTAGTTTGAGATAAATTGTGTGTGTGTGTGTGTGTGTGTGTGTGTGTGTGGGTGGGTGGGTGTGTGGGTGGGTGTGGGTGGGTGTGGGTGTGGGTGTGGGTGTGTGTGTGCGTGTGTGTGTGCGTGTGTGTGTGCGTGTGTGTGTGTGTGTGTGTGTGTGTGTGTGTGTGTGTGTGTGTGTGTGTGTGTGTGTGTGTGTGTGTGTGTGTAGGTGTGTCTCTGCTATGGATCAGGACACGGTGCAGGAACAACATGAGATCCAGACTGAAGATCAGAGGTGAGACCACGTCAGAGCTTAGCACTCACACCTCTGTACATCAGTGTTACACTGTGTGTGCGTGTGTGTGTGTGTGTGTGTGTGTGTGTGTGTGTGTGTGTGTGTGTGTGTGTGTGTGTGTGTGTGGGTGTGTGTGTATGGTGTGTGTGTGTGGTGTGGGTGGAGGGTGTGTGTGTGTGGTGTGTGTATGTTCAAGGACCAGGAAGCAGCTCACACCTGGACCTGGACCCAGCTGTGTGTCCTTTAGAAGTGACCAGTCCATGCACAAACCCATGCACTTCAAAGGAGGTCCATCTACTGACCCACAGTGAGTCCACATAAAGAAGGTTGCTGGTTGTCTTCCTGATGGTCCAGGGGCCTCATTTATTGATCCGTTCATAGAACTGGTTCTAAATACGTTCAGACCAATGAAATGTAGAATGTGCACCAGTACAAAAAGAATCAGTATTTATGAAGCGTGTGGACAGAGGTCGTACACACAGCAGTGTTGATTCATCTCTCAGTCCATGTGGACTAAAGTGTCAATCACTTTTCTTTGTTTTCACACTACATACAGTCACCAACTATTTCCTCAGTCACTAGTTATTATTATTAATAATTATACATTATTATAATTAGTTCACCACCTGATAAACACTAAACTTTTACAGCACATTTTTCAAACACTAACACACTTTAGGACCAATGCTTGTTAACAATATAAAATAAAGTGTATTAATCTCTGATCAATGAATGGATCATATACTGTGTGGTAAACAGAGGAGATAAACACGTATATTTATATAAACATATTATTACTGATGGTTTAAACACATGGAGACTGTGATCATCTCAATAAAAAGTACAGGATACTTTACAGTTTTTTATTGCTAACAATCATTGGTGGAAAGTGAAGTCACATGATCTAAACTCTAACACATGTCCATCTGTCCAAAGCACAAATGTTGTTAATTACTGTAAATGACTGATTTAGTCTTTATTACATCATATACAATCATTTAGAACCATCACAGATCTTATTTTATAATCAAACCTGACATAAATCATTCAAAGTGAAAGATCAGATGTATTTAATGTAATGCTCTTTGTTGTTAGTATTGTGTAGTTCAGTGTGTGTTTCCATGGTAACACTATGTGTTAGTGTTGTGGTTCAATGAGCTTCTGTTGAGACGTGTATGAAGTGTTTAGTTGATGATGAGATTAACTGTTGATCTGAGATCATGATGGACATGTGTTAGAGTTTAGATCATGTGACTTCACTTTGCACCAATGATTGTTAGCAACAAAAAAAAAAAACTGTAACACGCCTCCAATTGACCATATATGGTAGCAGCATCACTATAAGAATGAGTGAACAGTGGATTCTGACACGACCAAAGCTATAAATGTGTGTGTGTGTGTGTGTGTGTGTGTGTGTGTGTGTGTGTGTGTGTGTGTGTGTGTGTGTGTGTGTGTGTGTGTGTGTGTGTGGACTGGTTCTACATATGTTCTACAGTGAAGTAATGAGGGTGTGTTAGAGTCCCAACATGTGACCAAACAATGAGTGAAAACTACTCATGTTGGTGGTTAAAGTTACCAGCAAATGGTTCTTCAGGTTATCAGTTTAGTTGTGTTTAAAAACAATTTGTATGTATATGACATGTACATCATATTAATATGAAACTATTTTATATTTATGACACAAATGTCATCAAATACATTTAGAGTGGCAATATATAGTGGTTAGCACGTCCGCCTCACAGCAAGAAGGTTCTGGGTTCAAGCCCTGGGGTGGACACCTGAGTCCTTTCTGTGTAGAGTTTGCATGTTCTCCCTGTGCTGCGTGGGTTTCCTCCAGGTACTCCGGCTTCCTCCCACAATCCAAAAACATGACTGTATGGTTGATTGGAGTCTCTAAATTGGATGAAAATGGATGGATGGATGTACAAATTATATATTAATGCTGTCCTAGGTAAAATAATTGTTCTTCTTTCTTATACTTACTAACAATATATGATTTAAAAAGCTTTTTAAACTGGTTTATGTTGGTGCTTTGTTTTATTTCATCCTTTAGACAGTTCCATAATTTAACCCCTGATATTGTTATACTCATCTTTTTCAATGTTGTTCTAGCATATTGTATGTTTACATGTAGTTTTACTCTTAAATTATATTCTCCTTCTCTCTCTAAAAATCTTTTCTCAACCCTTTTGGAAGTGAACCTTTACTTGTTTTATAAATCATTTGGACAGTTTAGAGTTTGATGAGATCTGGAGTTTTAAATCTGGTGTTTTTAACAATAATCCATGTGTGTGTTCTCTGTATCCTGTGTTATGTATCAGTCTGATGGATGCGTTGTGAATAACGGTTGGATGTTCGTCATGTATGTATTTCCTCAAACTTCAAGATAGTAAATTAAATATGGTAAAACAAGTGTACAATAAAGAGTGTACAATGCTTTTTTATTAAGAATGAGCCTTGTTTTGCCCAGAACAGCAATAGAAATACTCCTCACCATCTTCCCTTTAATGTATTTAATGTGTGACTTCCAGTAGATCCCGTGGTCCAAGATCACAACAAAAAATGTGACTTTGTTCACTCTTTCTATGTTAATATTGTCTATATTTACTTTTTCATCTATATTTTTTTTTTCTGATTTCGAAATAACATAAAATTAGTTTTTTAGGTTTAATGGTAATTTATTATTTTTTTAGTTTACACATCTCCATAGCGACTATCCTCAAGAGCTGCCATCAGTCCACATCAGTACAAAGCATATTGGTTTCATCTGCAAATAACACATATTTTAGTTTTTCACTTACTTTACAAATTACATTCATATACATTATGAAAATTTTTTGCCCCAAAACTGACCCCTGTGGTACCCCACATTTATTATTTAAACAACATGATGTGTTCTGTCATATCTGTACAAACTGTTTTCTGTTGCATGAAAAACTTTTTATCCAGTCCAAAACATTACATTACATTACCCCTTTTCCTTTTTTCTTATAAGTATATTGTAGTAAACTGTATCAAACGCCTTCTTATAATCTGAGAACACTCAATACCAGGTTATTTTTTTATTAAATCTGTTAGTGCTTGTGCTGTTGATCAATTATTCCTGAAACCAAACTACCTATATGTTAATAATTCTTTTTTTTTTACAAAACCATCAAATCTATTTATAAATATGATAAATTGATAAAGCGTTGCCTCTGCTCCTTGTGACAGTGAGACATATAATAATAATAATAATAATAATAATAATAATAATTAAAGCCGCGGGCGTCGTCATAGGGTCCGATGAAGCGGCCGGGGGCGGTAACCCACGGTCATGTATACCACTGTTGGGGATTTGGGAATTGCCCTGGAGTTGTAAGCATTTTCGTATAACGCCGTAGTTATGGCGAAGGATTTTCCTGTGTCATGATAGGCCCCTCCCACTTTTCACAGCCTGCTCTATTTGCCATAGCAATGTGCTTCCATCTAATAAGATTCATCCTACAGTGTTTTGAAGTCAACACGACATGTCGTCTTGCCGCTAGAGCTGCTGGCGTAGGACAGCCCAAGAAGCGGCGCCCTCTGAGAGCGCGAGGCATTGTGGGTGTTTTTGGTTATCGTTTGTTGTTTGGGGCTGTACGGTCATCATGTGTATCAATTATGAAGCACTTTGAACTTTACATTCTGGAGTTGCAAGCGTTTTCGTATAACGGCGTAGTTATGGCGAGGGATTTTCCTGTGTCATGATAGACCCCTCCCACTGACCATGATGGGTAATTTGGTCATCGAGCGTTGTTTATGGATGGACTATCATCGTGTGTATCAAATATGAAGCAGTTTGAACTTTGCATTGGAACGTTATAAGCATTTTCCTATTACAGCGTGTTGATGGCGAAGAATTTTCCAGTGACATTTTAGGCCCCTCCCACTGACCACCGTCTGTTGTATCTTCAATAGGAATTTGCTCCCCTCTGTGTAGGTTCATCCTACAGTGTTTTGAAGTCAACACGACATATCGTCTGTCCGCTACAGCTGCTCGTGTAGGACGACCACAGAAGCGGCGCCCTCTGAGAACGCAAGGCATTGTGGGTAAATTGGTTATCGTTTGTTGTTTAGCTCTGGACAGTGATCGTGTGTATCAAATATGAAGCAGTTTGAACTTTGCATTGTGGAGTTGTAAGCGTTTTCGTATAACGGCGTAGTTATGGCGAGGGATTTTTGTGTGTGATTATAGGCCCCTCCCACTTGCCATGATGGGTAATTTGGTCATCGAGCGTTGTTTATGGATGGACAATCATCGTGTGTATCAAATATGAAGCAGTTTGAACTTTGCATTGAAGCGTTATAAGCATTTTCCTATTATAGCGTGCTGATGGCGAAGGATTCTCCCGTGTCATTATAGGCCCCTCCCACTGATCACAGCCTGTTTTTTCTTCCATAGCAATGTGCTACCCTCTGTGTAGGTTCATCCTACAGTGTGTTGAAGTCAACACGACATATCGTCTGTCCGCTACAGTTGCTCGTGTTGGACGACCACAGAAGCGGCGCCCTCTGAGAACGCAAGGCATTATGGGTAAATTGGTTCTCGAGTTTTGTTTATGGCTGTACGGTCATCATGTGTATCAAATATGAAGCAGTTTGAACTTTGCATTCTAGAGTTATAAGCTTTTTCCTAGAACGGCGACCTGTAAATGCTAACCGTGTACATGACCTTAAATGACACCGGTCAAAAACACAAGGCATGATGGGAAATGTTTCAAAGCAGTCATGACCAAGCTTGGGCACATGTCCTTTATGTGAAATTTGAAGCTGATCGAAGTTTGTGTGTCAGAGTTATGGAGATTTGGAATTTTTTACGTGCTAACAAAAATTAGCATTGCATTTTTGGGGCGGCGCCACAACCAAACCGTGACAGATACGAAAATTCTTTCGATAACTTTTCATCTTCAATGGGTCCTATGTGGTGTTGCCAAGTTTTAAGCGAATCGGATGAATCCCCTCAGACTAGAAAGCGCAGATGCGTTTCGAGGGCGAAACGCCATTTTTGACCTTTGACCCAAGATGGCTGACTTCCTGTTTGGTTTTGGGCGGGGTCACAATGTAACTTTTTGCTCATTCTGGGGCGAAGACTACATGTGGCGATTTTCGTGCAAATCGGTCAGACCTGGCGGTCTTGTGGTTCCATCGTTTGTTTTGGCGATGGAAGTTTTTTTCACGCCATCAAATTATCAAATTTTTCGCCAGGCCTGAGGTGCGTGCAAATTTCGGTGAGTTTTCGGGCATTTTTAGGGGGTCGAATTAGCGATCAAAGGCGGGCGGGGTATAATAATAGTAGGAAATAAAAGCGAAAACAATAGGTTCCTCTGTCCCATTCTGGGACATCGGACCCTAATAATATATTACATCAAAGATGAAACAGGCAAACACATATGACACCAATCCATGTACTGATTGTTCTTTGGTTATTTAGTTTCATTTTTTTTTAAGTATTATGAAGTTTGTTTCCAATTTGAGGGTCACTTGGTACCAGCAACAACTGCTGGATTTTAACGGTATTGCACAAGTAACAAGTTTAAATATTACAGATTGCATTCTCCAAATGTGTTCCAAAAGTCACATGCACAGAGACAGCCAATAGAATGTCCTGGTTTGATGACACACACATACGGATGTTAATACAGACACAGAATACATTACATACAGACAACTATGTTTACAAATACTTATTCTACACTCGGATTGAAATACAGACACAGAGATCAAAATACAGACACACAGATTGGATAAAACACACATGACCAGTTTTGTTGCAAAAATAGCCCCATATCACTGTTTTACCACTAGGTGTTTATATTATATTTAGAGTTACACCTGTTTCTACGTTCACACACAACTTTATCAATAACATATTTTGAATTGAATGATCTGTGCTTATCAACATGTAATAAATGAGGCTTCAGGTTCTTCACACTCACAACTCTGTATGTGTTTGAACCAGAACTGAGCCAGACTAAGTGGACCTGGACCTGAACCCAGTTGTGTGTCCTTTAGAAGTAACAAGTCCATGGACGGACTCAGTGACTTCAAAGTACGACAATCAACTGACCCACAGTAAATGAACATAAATAAGGTTGTTTGTTTTCTTCCTGATGGTTCAGGTTCTTCACACTCCACACTGATAAAGCATCAGTAAACATGACTCATCAATTTTGATGGACTATGTTTGTTATTGAAGTGGTGCTGATGTAAATCTCAGCAAACAGTGGAAGGTGAAAGAGAAAAGGCTTTGTAGGAATGGTCTCCAGTGTGTAGGTGAGTCTTAGACAGTGTGTGATCTTCAGATTAGTGAAGGATTGAAGACAAATAAAGCCTCAGTCCAACAGACTTGTTCTCCTGTTCAGTGGAAACATGCTGAGATGTTCCACACGTGAGCTGAGCTCCAAAGGCTGCTCTACACTCACTGCACTGTGGCTCTGCAGGACATCACCCACTGTTACTGATGTTCACATGATGTTAGCAGAGCTTCCTGTGCTTTCCTCCAGCTGCTCCTCAGCATGTCTGAGTGTCTGTGTCTTCTCCACAGCAGCTTGGAGGGTGTGGATGGTTCCTCTGGAGCTGAGCCTGACTCCATCTTTACGGTGTGTATGTCTACAAAGACACTAAACCTGTGTCAGTCTGTGATCAAACCACCGTACACACACACACACGCACGCACGCACGCACGCACGCACGCACGCACACACACACACACACACACACACACACACACACAGATGATTGGAGCAGACCTTCACTCATCACCTTTAATGTGTTTGTGTTCCAGCTGCTGGAGGACAACATCATCAGCTTTGTTAAGGCTGAACTCAAACACATGCAGAAGATTGTGGATGGAGATGATCCAGAGTGCTCAGAGAGTCAGATGGAGGGTGAAGATGAGGAGCAGAGGAGGAGCAGGGAGGCCTTTTTGAACATCACACTGTATTTCCTGAAGAGGATGAAGCAGGAGGAGCTGGCTGAGCGTCTGCAGAGCAGTAAGAGCAGTAAGAGCATGTGAACATCTTCACTGTGAGGAACATCACATGAAGGACACAAAGCTGGCTTTTCTTTTTCAAAGCATGATTCAATCAGTCACATTTAATCTGAGGAACCATCCAGACTGAGAACATCACACACTTTGATCTCCAATGTTCAAACCTGCTCTGACTTCTCCACTCTAACATTAAGTTTGTTTTCATTCAGGAACAAAAGCTCATCAATACCAACGTGAGCTGAAGTCCAATCTGAAGAAGAAGTTCCAGTGTGTGTCTGAGGGCGTGGCTAAAACAGGAAGTCCAACCCTCCTGAAGGAGATCTACACAGAGCTCTACATCACAGAGGGAGGGGGTGGAGAGGTCAACCAGGAACACGAGGTCATACAGATAGAAACAGCATCCAGGAGATCAGACACAGCAGAAAGAGCCATCACACTAGAAGAGCTCTTTAAAGCCCCTCCTGGAAGACCTCGACCAATCAGGACAGTGATGACAAAGGGCGTGGCTGGCATTGGGAAAACACTCTTAACACACAAGTTCACTGTGGACTGGGCTGAAGACAAAGCCCAGCAGGAGGTCCACTTCACATTCCCACTAACCTTCAGAGAGCTGAACGTGCTGAGGGGGAGGAGCTTCAGCTTGGTGGGACTTGTTGATCACTTCTTCTCTGGAAGCAAAGAAGCAGGAATTTGCAGCTTCCAGGACTTCCTGGTTTTGTTCATCTTGGATGGTCTGGATGAGTGTCGGCTCTCTCTGGACTTCCTCAGCACTCAGACCCTGACTGATGTCTCAGAGTCCACCTCAATGGAGGTTCTGCTGATAAACCTCATCAGAGGAGAACTGTTTCCATCAGCCCTCCTCTGGATAACCACACGGCCTGCAGCAGCCAATCAGATCCCTCCTGAGCATGTGGACATGGTGACAGAGGTCAGAGGGTTCACAGACCTTCATAAGGAGGAGTACTTCAGGAGGAGGTCCACAGATAAAGAGCAGGTCAGCAGGATCATTTCCCACATCAGGACGTGTCGTAGCCTCCACATCATGTGCCACATCCCGCTCTTCTGCTGGATCACTGCTACAGTTCTGGAGGACATGTTGAAGAGCAGAGAGGAGGGAGAGCTGCCCAGGACTCTGACTCAGATCTACAGCCACTATGTGGTCCTTCAGAACAAAGTCAAGATGGTGAAGTTTGATGGAGGAGCTGCCACAGATCAACACTGGAGTCCACAGAGCAGAGAGATGATAGAGTCTCTGGGAAAACTGGCTTTTGAGCAGCTGCAGAAAGGAAAGCTGATCTTCTATGAGAGTGACCTGACAGAGTGTGGCATGGACCTCAGAGCAGCCTCAGTGTGCTCAGGAGTGTTCACACAGGTCTTCAGAGAGGAGAGCAGGCTGTACCAGGACAAGGTGTTCACCTTCATCCACCTGAGCCTTCAGGAGTTTCTGGCTGCTCTTCACATCCATCAGACCTTCATCAGCTCTAAAGTCAATCTGCTGGAACATAAACCACAGAAGAAGAAGAGCTTCAAGAAGTCTACAATTCAAAAACTAACTCTGAACCTTCTCCATCAGAGCGCTGTGGACGAGGCCTTACAGAGTCCAAACGGACACTTGGACTTGTTCCTCCGCTTCCTGCTGGGTCTTTCACTGCCGACCAATCAGAGGCTCCTACAAGGCCTGCTGACACAAACAGGAAGTGACTCACAGAACAATCAGAAAACAGTTAAATACATCAAGAAGAAGCTGAGTGAGAGTTTGTCCACAGAGAGAAGCATCAACCTGTTCCACTGTCTGAATGAAGTGAATGATCGCTCTCTGCTGGAGCAGATCCAAGAGTCCATGAGATCAGGAAGTCTCTCCACAGAGAAACTGTCTCCTGCTCAGTGGTCAGCTCTGGTCTTCATCTTACTGTCATCACAAGAACATCTGGATGTCTTTGACCTGAAGAGATTCTCTCCTTCAGAGGAAGCTTTTCTGAAGCTGCTCCCAGTGATCAAAGCCTCCAAGAAAGTTGAGTATGTGACTTTAGAACATGTCTTTAATTCTGTCACAGACAAACGTCTGTAAGGTTTCTCTGATTCTTCATCAGGTTGAGTTTCTGTGGTCTCTCAGAGAGAAGCTGTCCAGCTCTGTCCTCAGTCCTCAGCTCTCAGTCCTCCAGTGTGAAACATCTGGACCTGAGTAACAATGATCTGCAGGATTCAGGAGTGAAGCTGCTGTGTGAAGGACTGAAGAGTCCTCACTGTAAACTGGACTATCTCAGGTCAGTGGGATCACATGTTCCATCAACATTGTCCTGTTTCTCGTCTCCTCACTTGTTTCCTGAGTTGTGGATGTTTTTCTGAATCCAGTCTGTCAGGTTGTGTCATCACAGAGGTGGGCGGGGCTTCTCTGGCAACAGCTTTGAGCTCCAACTCCTCCAGTGTGAAAGAGCTGGACCTGAGCTACAACCATCCAGGAGACTCAGCAGTGAAGCTGCTCTCTCAGAGACTGAACACTCTCAGGTGAGACACATCACAGCAGCTCATCACATGTTCACATCAATCCCCATCACATGTGTGACAGAGAGCTGTATCAGAGGAATGTGATGACGGTGTGAGAGGTGGGACACTAAAGGAGGAGGACTGGGACAGGTTAGAGGGATGAAGGACAGAGATAAGAAGGTAGTGAGGAGTGAGGCGAGGCTGATGGAGAACTATGAGGAGCTGATGAAGGAATGAGAGAGAAGATCAGAGGAGGTGGAACCAATCAGTGAGGATTGTGTTCATACAAAAATATAAATATATCTCATGGAATTACATTTAAATCTTTTCTCTGACACAACAAAAGTTAGGGATGAACTGAAATGTAAATTACTGGTCGAAAACCTAAATAACATTACATTTCCAGCTCTAAATGTTACTAACCACTAAAATTAAAACATTGCAATTGTCTAAATTATTACCAATGTTTCAAATCATCAATCAATTAAAAGGTAGGGGAGGGGATTTTTTCCAGAAATTTTTTTTAAGTTTTTGGTTGAAATTGTCTTAATGTTCTGACAGAAATTAAGTTCTTATGTGCTCTGAAAAAGGAACAAAGAAAATCCATCAAGTGTAGCAGCTGTAAACCTGTAAAAACTTAGACCAATAATGAAATTATAAATTAAATTATATAAAAATAATTTTTTTATTAACCTATCACGTCTTTCTGTCTCCGTGCTGGTTCTCCACCCCTTGCGTGAACAAGCCCACACTAAAAGTGGTGACGAACTTAAAACAGAGTTTTTAGTTACATTTTTTAACATACAGTATATAATGATAAAGTGTAGTGTTTACTTACTGCTGAATGAGACGACGTAGTTTCTACACAATACAAACAATGAGCTTAGATCCACTTCTGCAGCAGCTGTGCTAATGCATGTGAGTGAGGCGGAGCACAGAGGGGAGGGGGAGGGGGGTAAGCTACATTCAAAATCATGCTAGCTTTCAAAAATCACCTACCCTGCCTTTAAAATATGAAAATATTTATTTAGCACTGATAATCCAACAATGCATAATATAAAATAAAATAATAAAATGTTTAACTTGACCCACTTATACAATTATTAAAACAGAAATATGTATGTTTTTTAAAAAATTTAAATCTATTTCAAACTGTAGACATGTTATAAATATCATTGTTTAACAATTGTTAGAGTTTTCGAGCTAACTCTCGTGTTCAGTACCTGAGATTTCATACAGAGAGACATAGTCAGAGGTTTTGCTGAATCAATCAATCAATTTATTAGAGATGAACAGAAAATGAATCAACAAGTCATAACAAGTCAATAGAAGAACAGACACTCATCTAAAACACAGCTGTGGTGCTCAGGGTCTGCTCACTCCCTGGGCCCCAAACATAGATTTATCAGTGTTTTTATATATTTAGAAATCAAATGATCAGCTCCTTGTAATTAGTTAAAGATGTCATTTACTGGTGATTTAAAGCAATACAAATTATGTTTAAGATTTATTTATTTATTCAATATTATTGATCATTTAGGGGTTTTTAGTGTCTGTTTATTTGATTTATTTAGGTATATAGAAGATATATGAGTTGAATAACATGTATTAAGTTTAATTTTAAAATATAATTATTCTTATTTGTTAATGATTTAGACTTTGTGCATTTTGGGTCAAACAGACATTTTAGTGTTAATCTGATTGTCTTGTTTATATCTGATTTGTCTCTTCGTTTACGTACATGGTTGTGTTATTTTTAGATTTAGATTAAGTTGAAATCAGATCTTCTGAAACTGTTTGTCCTTGTTCTGAAAATAACAGCTAACAAGTTGATCTGAATATATTTTATGAATAGATTTATTGAGTATAAAGATATATAATTATAGTATTACACACAAAAAGAAACCATGAATAATAATCCATTCAAACATTTCCTCTCTTCACACTGTTTAACAGTGTGACTATATAAAATTATGAATAAGACAAAATATTTAATTCCGACTATGTTTTAATATGTTATATTAATGTTTTTATTTTAGAAATTATAATATCAGGTTACTTAATGTAAGCTCGTTAATTTACTTTAACGTAATTTTATTTCAAGTTTTATTCCTATTTTGTTTACCATTGTTAGAGTGGGACAAAAACTTTTATTTAACTTTATTACATTTATTTGGATTTACTGTTAGACTGTGTTTTAATATAAGAAAAAAGTTATAAGTAGAACAGAACAGAATACAAACATGATTTGTGTTTAAATTGAATATACAAAGTAAACTTGAAATAAGCCACTTATATTTTTCTGTACAAACAATAACTGGAATATATGCTCATCAAAATCAATCTTACAAAACATCACATGATTACAAAAGGTGTTGTAAGAATTATTCAATACAGATTTTATAATTTCTTTATTACATACAACCACATAGTGTGGTGAGTCTATGATTGCTATGTAGTGTGTGTATTTTATTTTAATATCACTTCTCTTTCCATGTGAATGTGAAAACCCACAGCAGGAACCTTAACTGATTGATTGATTGATTCTTATTTCTTAGTGAGGAAAAATACATTCACGGTCCTGCCTGCCCACAGCGACCAATCAGGAAATGACTTTCAGAAATTACTATCAATCTTTATAAAGTTTATATGGAAGCTTTTGAAGCACAAACGACAAAAACACGTGATCACCCTCTAATATAAACTGTGCAGAAATAATCTATCAATATAATATAGAAACTTTTGTTGAATAAAAATCAATTGAAGCAGAGTGATATCGCTTACTCATTTAATTTACAATTATATGAATCCATATTAGTTAATTAGTGTTATTCTATCAGCTGTTCTGTTTCCTAACTGAGCAGGTGGTTTGTTTCAGATTATTTTAATTTATTTTTAAAGTAATTTATCATTGCCCTCTCTTGTAACTTATTATATTTATTAAAAAATAAATAAATAATAATTAAACTGAAACATAGACTAAATCAAATACTTATCCAATGGTTTCTGTTCTCAGCTGGTGATGTTTGTATCCTGTGAACAAGAAACTACATTTATATACATTTCAAAGGTTGATTATGATTTTTTTTAAATATTTCAAGTAATAATTTCTATCTAATTCTATCCATCTCTACTAATATTTATATAGATTACAAGGGAACAGATTTGTGATTGTATTTATGTCTTTATTATCTCTCTAAAGAGTCCTAGTTTAATCTATAGACCACGTACCATGTACAGTTCAGCCCCCCCACCTTTGATTAGACGTTTTAGGTGGTGAGGTTGTTTTTATAACCTCAGGTGATCAGCCACTGTTCTGCATTCTGGGCCAGTGTCTATACAGTATATATGATTCCTCAATATATGAAATAATGTTATCCATGTCTGTTATTAAGATCATTTGTTTATTTACCTTTTAACTAAAAAATATGACTTTTATTCAAGCTGTAACTGTAAAGTGTTGGGGAGTGTTACAAAAAAAATAAAGTCAATCAACTCTAATCATCAAACGATAGAAAACAGTATGAAATCTGTAATTATGATATCCAAAAGTTATTCGAATTGTAAATTCAAAAATATCAACGTATGACGAACAAGAAAAAGTTTTTAGTAATTCCTTAAATAGAAATATCCTAACCCATCTTAAATTAAAACTATTTAAAGAATTAAACAATAACTGGTATGTGTGTATGTATGTGTGTATATGTGTATGTATGTGTGTATGTATATACAGTATGTGTGCAAACAGCTATCCTTCTATCACATGATCACTCACTCAAAGACACGCCCTGGTACATTTTTCACTCACAACACGTTTCTCTCAGACATACATAAAGTGTCATCATCCATCAATCAATCACTCTATGACACGCCCACTAGCACACTCACACTCACAACACGTTTCTCCCATACATACAGCATGACATCATCCTTATTCATTCACCCACACATACATACAGTCTGACCCTACATGGGTTTCATGGGGTCAGACTGGAATTAAAATGGGGTTTAAACGTCTAGTAATTGGTTAAAAAGTAGCTAAAAACTGATTAATATTTTATTTTTAAAGTTTTTTGAATTATTGTTTTTCAAATACACAATACAAATACAATTAGAGTAAATATCAAATAACTGTATCCTGTACTTTAACTTTCTTAAATAAATAAATCTAGTTCAAATAAAATATAGTATATAAATATCGAATCCTGGCTACTCTGTATCTGTAACACACTTTAATAAACATTATCAAAAACTAATTCTAGAAAAAAAAAATGTCTCTGGAGTCGCTGTACATTTGTGATATTAAAATGGGGTCACGACCTAAAAAAGGTTGGGAACTTCTGGGTTAATGTGAAGACAAAATAAAACTTATATAATAATACTAGTATAGTTTCCGGGTGAAAAAAGTGTACATATTGAATATTACAGGAGGGGCCCAACAAGATGGTTTGTACCCAGGGCCCAAAATGTGGTGCTACACCCCTGGTGCACACTCACAGCCAGGGTCTGTAACGCACAGACATCATCAGTTCTCAGATGAATATATGCACTATTAGCTAAACTTCACAATAACACTATAACAATGCAATAGATTAGATCAGCTGACATGAACCTGAGTCACTGCACCATCTATGTTTATGTCACGTGACTCCAAAATCCTTTGATGCACACCACAAGGAAATAATCTGACTATTTAAACATTATTTAACAACTCTACACATCCATTACACACAGAACACACAATCATAATAACACACTCCATCTCCATCACCACCACCTTGTAAAAATACTGTAGTGTGACGTTAAACTGTATGAATAGATATGAAAGTGTACGGTGGCACCATGCTCTTACTTTGAGCTGCAGGGAGGGTTACCATGGTTACAGGTGTCCAGATGTGGAGGTGCGCTCTGGGGGCGTGGAGATAAAGTCTCTCATGAGGGGACGAATGTCCAGGGAGTTCAGAATCTGTGTGTGGGTGTGCATCAGAGAAAGGTATGTGAGTCTTTTCTGGGTCATGGTGCTGCGTACCCATCTCTTCAAAAGTCAACGTGAACCTGTGTTGATTAGGCCTAAAAATAATTGCATTCAAATACAAAATACACATAATAGCCTACGTGTGTCAAAATCATTTCCCTAAATATTCATAAGGAATTTATAGATTGTGCTAAATGTTTTTCATAGGTTACATTTAAACGCCTACATTCTGGCCAATAGGGGGTGCTGCAACACCCCCAGCACCCCTACTTCCCGTGGCCCTGCTGAATTAAGTCAGTTTTCTTCAGAAAAACTCCATCGTGTTCCCAGCATATGGTTGGTGTTTAGTCTGGAGATGCTGCTGGAGATGGGAGGGCTTTATGGTGCTGTTAGCTAGCAGCTAGCCACATAAAAAGCACAGGGCTAATGGAGGGTCCTGTGAAGTGCAGGTGAAGCCCATCCCAACGTACTCCTCATGGAACTGTCTGGATTTCTGTGATTCAGCTTTTTTCTTCTGCATCTTTAGCGGAAGGCGCTTTTTGAACTTTATCATTTTAGTTCATGTTATTATCATCATTTTTATCATTATCATTTTTAAAAGAAAATACATGTTTTAAAATCCACATATTTTTCATGATTTTATTTGTACATTTTCCACACTAAATCTCTCATGCACCCCTGCAGTGCTGTTACTTACCCTAGGAGTTCACGTACCCCATTTGAGAAACACTGATTTAAATGACATAAATATTTCAGTCAAATAAATCAGTTACAGATATAAAGTGTATATTTTAGTTTTTATTAGTCAGTGAAGATATAAATATATGTTGATATAGTTTGTTACGGCAGAATTTGCGGTTGACCTCATTTGGAGACATGATTTATTGCTCTGGTTGAGTGATGGAGTCAAGGCGAAGCATTGATGATTTTATAAAAAAGGTTTATTCTAAAACTAAGTAAAAAAGTACAAAGATGGAACAAAGTGGAACAAAAATTAGTGACCGTCCGGGCGGACGTCCGATGATCGAGTGACCCACAGTTCTAATCGAACACGTATATTCCCCTCAGTCCCCCTCCCTCCTCCCCCAAGAAGATAGAGATAGAGGGAGAGGGAGGGGGTGAGGACAGAGGGTGACTTGAGTCAAAACAACCAGCTCTTGTATCTGATTGTCGTGAGTGTTGGAGGTGTATGCGTGTGTGAATGGATGTGTATTGGGTGTGTATGTGTGCCTATGTGACTGTGTGCACAGAGAGTGCCTATGCGTCTGGCCTTGTGGTTGCCTTGAGAAGATATCGTGTGCTTTGGAGAAGGTGGTCTGACCCAGAGCAAAGTTGAAGACATGAGAATCACACAATGGAAAGTTACCCAAGGCTTAAGGATTAATAATATATGAGTAAATATATTATTAAGCTAATAATTTCGCCTTAACATTCCCCACTTTTGGTCGCCATCCACGACCAAATCAAGAAACAAAATTATTATATTCCACCTTTGCTGTCTGTCAGGGTTAGCATCGTTATTGTCATACATTGGATATATTCTTCTTTTGTGAGGCACAGATATATCAAGAAAAAAAAAAACTTCATCATTATTATCAATGACATGAATCATCAAAAATCATCCTTTATTACCATCTAGATAAGCAAAAATCATCATTTGCATCAAGGACATCACTCATCTTTCATTGACTGAGTTCAGTGGTAACTGGGGTCACCAATAGCTAGAAGAATAGTGCAACCATGGTTAGAATCACCGCACTTTATTGGCGGCATCATGAGTGAAGAACCTTGAGTGTTTTCCTCAATCGCAGCAGAAGGGTTTATGACTGTATTCCTACAATTAGGTGTGAGGTTGTCCACCCTCCATCTAGCTATAAGCATTTGGTGTGGCTTATAAACAAAGCTAGGCCCTTGTTCTAGAGCGTTTTCTTGTGTGTCGTGAAAAAGAAAATCTCAGTGGCCTTGTCAGTTCCCCCTTCATTGTTCGGTCAGCCTCCGTCTCAGCATCAGCTGGTGTCGGCAATCATCTGCTTGGATCCATGTCGCCCGCTCCGCGACCTTCCGGTCGGCGTTGTAGATGATTGGTTGTTGTCTGAGGAAGGGTAGTCTCCACACACCTGGCAACCTCTCTTGGGATCGGCTGGTACCTGAACAGAAGAAAGAGGGGTTGGGGAAAAAAAAAAAACAAAAAAAAAAAAACAAATAAAAATAAAAAATAAAATAAAATAAAATAAAATAAAATAAAATAAAATAAAATAAAATAAAATAAAATAAAGTTAGGGGTGTTAGGGTTAGTTAACTAACTAAATGAATTGTTAGTATGGCTCTGGTGCTCAGTTATAGCTTCCAGGAAGGCAAAGACAGGTCAGAGGTCAGGATCTGAGAGCTTTTCAGATCCTAAAAGGTGCTGCTGCACAATCACACAATGGTTAGGTGTGGGTTAGTGAGCTAGCTCAATGTTATCTGTAGCCCATTCACACGTGAGTGGGAAAATATGAGGCTGAAAGAAAAGCAGGAAGTATTAATTCGATTCTCTTTTCCTGGAGCAAGGAGAAGCATAGCTGGAGTTGCAGTGATTCTCAAACTGTGGTACGTCTGTTACCAGTGGTACGCTGATACCTGGTGAGAAGCAACAATTTGAGAACCACTGTTTACAAGAACATGCAAGTCGGACGGAGAAGGACATGCAAGTCGGACGGAGAAGTGCAGAGTGTGCCTACATGTCTTCTCAAGATGAATACATACAATTGGGAGACATGGAGATGTGAGAAAGCTAAATAAGTTTAACCAAATGAATAAATAATGTTATTTATTTATTTAAATTGTTTGTTTTATTTTTTCTTTGCTATCTCTTATTTGTGAAGGAGAAATCTTATTCTATCCTTTATTTATTCTGAATAATGTTAACACTCCACACCTAATAAAATAACCTAATTATTTTATAGCGCTGAATTTGTCAGTTCATTTATTTCATTATTTTTCCCTCATAATTAATTTTTGAGATGTAATTTACTTAATTTTGAAGGTAAATTGGTGGCAAAAGTGTCTCCTATTCTGTGTCTGAACCAGAGTTAAGCAAGATTATTGGCCCTTTAAGGTTAGACAGAATTAAAGTTAAGTTGAGTCGAACAATCATATTGTCTTTTGTTCTCTGTATTTATCCCATTCGTAGGGGTGACGAGCCCCAGCACGGTTTGGAGAGCTTCCTTAAATGCTTACTTAACTTTAAACTATCACTTATATCAATCAATTATCAAGAATTTCAGGAGGACCCTTTTTAAATCTCAGGCGACCCATGTTTGGACCACCAACCCAATGTTGAGAACCCTTAATTTTACTAAACCCAGTGAAGGTGTTTTATGGTCTTGTACGCTAAGTGCTGGTGGAACAAGAAGAAAATGGTTGGAGGGTTTTGGGGTATATTATTTTCCTATGATAAAATATAAATCAAAAATCAGAGGGACGTTGGCCCCTCCCTTCCCTTTTTTTTTTTTTTTTTTTTACATAAGAATGCATTTGGATTCTTAAAACCATATGATAAATATCATTGGAAAATCACTTATCTGATCATTTTGGATGTGTCTCCGTTTTCCTCTCTCTTGTGTCCGCCTGTTTTTGTGCCCTCCAGCCTCCTCGACCTCCTCCTCCTCAGCCATAAAGGTCAAAGCCAGGGTCAACTGTACGCTCCCTTTGGAAATTTGAAGATCTGTCCCCACTTTCGCAGTTGGATTGGAAGTCTCTGTAGTCTCTGGAATAGATATTATGTTAGAACATCCACAATATGTCATATTGTCACGTGTCTATTTCAATCTATTTCCCTTTGCTTCCCAGTTATAGTTATGGACAATACTTCCCTTTAATTCTCATCCTTCATAATAAGAAGCAGTGACCAGGCATGACGGCCGAAGGAGGTAGGATTGGAGTCGAAAAGGCGGTGGCATTTTCTATTCGGAAACACTCAGAAAAAGAAAGAGAGAACACATTAAGACTTAAATGAATAATTTAAAATATCCCTTTTCTTTAGTTGGATTTGATTCGTCTCCTTTGAGTATACAGCCAGCGACCTGTATATTGGAAAAAACAACACAATAACAACAACTAAGACGAAGACATAGACAAGTGCACACAACAACGAGTATACACATATAACAACAAAAACATGGACACTGAACATGAACAGTAAGGTCAGTCAAGGTCAAAACCAGTCATTCCACTGAAAGTGGTATCATATATTAAAAACGTCGTTTGGTGTTTTTAAACGCCCAGAAAAATAACCTTTAAAACCTGGTAAACTTTTTAGAAGGCCCAAGGCCTAAAACCATAATTCTATTAACGAGCAGCAGTGAGATCTGAACACCCCACTACATAATTGGCAAAAACAGGGAGAAGATCTAGTGCATCAAAACCCAGGAGGAAAGGAAGGTGAAACAGAGGAACATGTGTAGTCAACAGCCATTCATCGGTCAATCACTCAATGACACGTCCACGGCACATTCGCACTCACAACGCGGTTCTCTCAGGCATACGTAACGTGTCATCATTCAGTCACCCATGCACCGCACACGTTAATGCCTCAATTTTCACGTCCATGCATTCACAAGGTTTTGCTGCATAGTGTCTAAGTAGAATATAGGCCTCATCTAAACCCACCAGCGGCGATAGCCAGTCCACCTCCTCTCTTGGGATCAATGAGCTCTTATTGCCCCCCCATGCTTGGCAACCTTTTAGTGTTAATTAATTGCTTTTCACTGGTATCATCTGATTACTAAGAGGTACACTCCTTTTTACTTCCGCCCTGGCGGAGTCTTAGATTATCGCCCGTGGTACTGACAGTCTGCTCATCTGCTGATCAGGCAGGAACGGCACGGCCATGCACTTAACAAACTCAACCCCGGTACCCAACCGGGGGAAACTCTCAACAGCTGCAAATTCCAGAAACTTAAAACAAATATCTGAATTCGCCGGAGACCCTCTCAACCTGGCCTTATGAAAATATAAAGCTGGGAGAATTTCCAGGGGAACCTTCCAACTTCTGACTTTGTGAAAATATAAAGCTGGGAGGATTATGGGGGAAGGATAACCTCTCAACCTGTGACTTTATTAAAATATAAAGCTGGGAGAATTTCAAACTCGACCACTCGTTACTCCGGAGATATAAAAACCCTCCGAATTAGCAGGAGAATTATAAACAACACCAACGCAGAACTGTCAGGACTTTTTGGGCGCCTCTAAGATTATTCAACATTGAACGGAGCACGCAACCTCTAATAACCCTCACTCTAAGGGAACGTAGAAATTTGTTCAGAACGGTATTCGGTTACGAAGCTGCACATTAAATCAGGTGGACCACTATCCCCCAAAGAGCGCTTTCCCTAGCAAGGTTTATCCTTTTTCTGCACATTAAACCAGGACTTCTTGTTTGAAAAGTAATTGCCTATGTAGTCATAGCAACTAATGGGACAGTTTTCTCAGGAAAAATTTGGTACCCCCCCCTGCTGTCGAGTGGCTTCGGGCCAGCAAGACAGTCCGACGCGGTAAGGGGGAGGCGCGTAAAATGAAAACGATGAATGTTGAACTAGGCTGTCTGTCGCAAGCAGCTTCAAAAAGGGTAAGGTACAGATTGTTTACGAGGGTATCGGTAAAAAAAAATGTCAAAATGTAAACTTGGTTGAGGCTGCAGTCCTCAATCTCTGTCTCAATTTACCTGAAATTGAGTAAAAACAAAAGAGTAAAAGAAGAATCGTTCAGAAATAACAAAGGAGAAAAAAAACGTGTGAGCTCAAAAACATCATGGCCAATAAAAGAATAAAAAATTAAAACTTCAGCTCCAAAAGCTGAGGCAACAGAGGGCTCTTTCTTCAGCGGATGTAACCATATCTTGCATTGTGGGGGGCCTCCCCTCAACAAGAAAATAAAATGAAAGAAAAGCAAACAAAAACAAACCTATCAGTAACACTATTTTCTTCCCTTTTGTTTGTTCTTTTCTCATAAAGGTAAAAGCAGTGTAAATAAATGAGCAACATAATGAATAAAAGCAAAGATAAATGATGGGCACACATGGTCTCATGTGGCAAACAGAAGGGTTTTGTGTGAAGTTCTGGTGGTCCTGTGTTTCAGCTCATAGTTATGAATGTGGGTGTGTGACTGTATGTCTGGTCTGTCTGCTTAGAGCTCAAAGCGTGTGAGAGAATAAATGAAAACAAAATAATCTAGCGTACAGTCAGAAGATAGAGGGGTTAGTATTGTCCTATCGAAGGAGAAGCTTGTTGGCTATTTGCTAGTTGTCCCCCTCCATGCCAAAGTTCAAGGCTAAAGTGATAAAGCACTACCACCAAAGGCTGTGGTGGACTTCTTCTGGCTTGGTATCCTCGTGGCTTTTGAAACAGTGTCTCTTTTGGTGAAGATGTTCCAGCAGACGTGTGATCAGTCTGCAGTTGCTGCCCATCATTCAGGCAGTAATCGTGGCATTTAACTCGCAACTCATTGGTGGGGGAGTGTCCAACCAACTCCGACGCCCACAGGTTCTCAGTCTTTGATGATGGGGCAGGATATGGTAATCCCAGCATTGGCATGCGGCCCATTCCATAGACGATGAAGAGTTGACTTGGGACTGAGCGAGTTATTTCGTTGCAGCATTGCTTTGCTGAATGGGAGAGTCGAGTCCTTTGATAGTCGATCTCCTTCTGGAGCTTGGTCTTTTGAATGATGTTGACATTTCATTTGCATAAGAGTTGAAGGTGATTTCATTCATTAAGAGCTTTCATTGAAGATGTCATTTCTTCAGGGACAACCGCAAAGCCAACAGAAACTAACAATAAAATAATAAAAAATGATAATGATGATAACAGTAATATTAAAATGAAATAAAATGAAATACTGTATTCATCTGTGTGTGTGTTTGAGTGTGTGTTGCTCATATTCATTTTAGAATGGACCCCAGATATATCAAGCATGAAATCAAATAAAATTCAAAATAAAAATAAAAATAGTGTCTGTTGTGATGTCTTAGCAAAATAAAAATAAAAATAATGTCTGTTGTGATGTCTTAGCACTATTCTGTAGGCCGATGGGGGCGCTACCTCTCTCTCTCTGTCTCTCTTGCGTGTGCGTGTGTGGGTGTGATTGTGTGTGTGTGTCTCCCGTGTGTGTGTGTTTGGCTCTCTCTCTCTCTCTCTCTGTGCGTGCGTGTGTTTGGCTCTCTCTCTCTCTCTCTCTGTGCGTGTGCGTGGGCGCTCTGTGCGTGCGCGTGCTTCTCTCTCTCTCTCTCTCTCTCTCTGCGTGCGTGCGTGCGTGTGTGTGTGTGTGTGTGTGTGTGTGTGTGTGTGTGTGTGTGACTCTCTCACTGCGAGAGAAAAACAAAAAAACCAAAGCCGACTCTCTCCAAAATGAGAGCATTAAAGCCAAACAACCAAAGGGAGAAATCTGATTCCATTCACACGTTTAAACAAAATAAAAACAAAGATAAAAAAGAAGTAAAACTCACCGAAAGCATGATCTGAGTTCACATCATACCAAGATTGTATATGCGGATGCATATATTATTTGTTTATTGGGTTGTTCATCTGTTTGATTCCCATTATCAGTGTTTACGCCCTGTAGTCTTCACTACAGTTTAGGTTAGGTTTGGGGTTTTAATCTATTTTTATATGGTACAGAGGTGAACTCGTTACATGGCAGCGGGGTGTTTTGGAAACTTTGGTTGCCTGTCTATCCTATGGTCAGGACCTCACAGGCTGTCCGTGGAGGTGCCTGAACAAAACCAAAGTAAATAATGACCAGCCGTATTTCATGCCTAAACAAAAATATCCGAGCCCGAAGAAAAATAGAGGGAACTTATAATATTAAAAGCAAAGAACTTCAACCATTTGACCCTTTCTCATGGCAGTTTCTTTCACTGCGTCAAAACACAGAACAGCTGAAGGAGGAGAGAATCTACAGAATGATGAAAATCAATACAGTGCTCGACTGGTTTTCCTTTCTATCAACACAGAGCGAATATATATATGTAAATGAAAATGTATATATATATATAAAAAGGTATCTTTACCTTAACACTAGAAGTCCCACAGAGGGGTCAAATTAATTTTTTACCTATAAAACCCAGAGAGGGGTCATTCGACCCAAAGGATTTGAGCTAACGCCTGTCCTCAGCTGCTTTTGTTATGTCAATGAGGCAGTAAGTGTCGCACCACAGGAGGGGCCCTGCATCCTGGGTTCAGGAAGAATTTCAGTTAATATATAGTTATATACAGTTGCATTGATATTTTAACTCTTTTTGGGTTTTTTTACATGTGTTAATGGACTATGTAAGAAATATATATTTATAATTATCATAAGGTGGAGGCTTTAACCCCCTATGACACAGCAACCTTTTTTCCTGATTTTGTCATTTTTTGTATAACATCTACAATTTTTCTGGTTACTTTTTTATTTTTAAATGCCAACTTTCCAACACAAGCTTCATTCAAAAAGAACACAAAAATTATTCATTTTTAATGACTGTGTGGTGGAAGCAGTCAGCTATTTATTCCCCACAGCACAAATGGCTGCATGAAAATAGGCTATTCCTATAGGTATGGAAATTATCCCAGCTCCTCCCTACCCCACCCCAACCTGTGAACATACTCTGAACACATTCTGAACATGCTATGATTTCATCAAAGTTCATAAATTCTGATGCACATCAGTGTCTTGACCAGGTTGTGAAGGGATTGTGATAATGAAATATATATATATATAATTTTAAACTATGGCCCTTATTATACAGTTTATTGTTGAGAGGCACACCCAGGTTCTTGAAGTGCTCAGTAACAATGTCCTTACTGGATTTGTCTCAGGCCCCATTTACACTACACATTAAATCTGATGTTTTTTTGCCCTCAAGTGACTCTGTTTCTTTCAATGTTTGTAGTCTATGTTTGTTCTCCCCCAGCATCAAGCAGAATGAGTTAATAAACGGGGCATTGTGACTTTAGCTTCCAGGGCACTTCCCCCTAACATTCCAGACTTCTATTGTTAGAGTCAGGCTCTCCCCCCTGCTGATTTCTCAGGTGATTCATTTACAAATGAATAGATGCAAATTGTAGCCATCAGAGTCGTCAGTTTGGTCCTAGAGTTCATTTGACCCTGCTCTGGGACTTCTGGGGGGATATAGAAATCCCTGGGACTTCTAGTGTTAATAGTCGAATTGGTGTTTGAGGATCAACCGATGGTTCGTGGTCCAGTCTCTGTCCGAGGGCAGACCACCGTGGGGCAGCCCCGGGGTTTTAAGTGCGTCCACTCGTCCACTCTCAGTGCTGTTCCACGGCAGAAGTCCCCCAGAGCAGAAGATGGATCCCGTTCGTGATCGCCAATTGTTACGGCTAAATTTGCGGTTGACCTCATTTGGAGACATGATTTATTGCTCTGGTTGAGTGATGGAGTCCAGGCGAAGCATTGATGATTTTATAAAAAAGGTTTATTCTAAAACTAAGTAAAAAAGTACAAAGATGGAACAAAGTGGAACAAAAATTAGTGACCGTCCGGGCGGACGTCCGATGATCGAGTGACCCACAGTTTTAATCCAACACGTATATTCCCCTTAGTCCCCCTCCCTCCTCCCCCCAGGAGATAGAGATAAAGGGAGAGGGAGGGGGTGAGGACAGAGGGTGACTTGAGTCAAAACAACCAGTTCTTGTATCTGATTGTCGTGAGTGTTGGAGGTGTATGGGTGTGTGGTGTTTGTGTGTGTGAATGGATGTGTATTGGGTGTGTATGTGTGCCTATGTGACTGTGTGCACAGAGAGTGCCTATGCGTCTGGCCTTGTGGTTGCCTTGAGAAGATATCGTGTGCTTTGGAGAAGGTGGCCTGACCCAGAGCAAAGTTGAAGACATGAGAATCACACAATGGAAAGTTACCCAAGGCTTAAGGATTAATAATGTATGAGTAAATATATTATTAAGCTAATAATTTCGCCTTAACAAGTTTTTGTCAACATGTATTTTTTTTTAATTAGTCGTAGTTTAGTTATTGTCACTTGAAAAACTTTAATCAACAAAAACTATGATGAAAATGTTTAGTCGACTAAATGAACAGTATAAAGTGCAAACCTCCACCAAGCTCTGAACCTCCTTTTCACAGATATTATCAGTTATCAATGATCAATGATCCTGATCATGGTACCATGATCATTAACACTTTAGAGGCTTGGAACCACATTTATATCCCATTAATAAACATCCAGTAGGTCACAATGTATGGACACATTTTAAAAAAAGAAAATAAATCAATGAAATAAACAATCTGGATCTGATCAGGATGAAACTCAGTGGGATTATTGATTAACCAACCCAATATAACTGAGTCACATTTTATACAGATCCATCAATTACAAACCCAGATATGAATTTATATGATGATGAGAGATAGGCATTTTTTATCTTTGAAACTGATCAGAATCAGTTTATTGATCAGGAGTCCCTCTGGCAGCTGAAATCTTTCCTCCTTGGTGGAGGTAATAAAGCAGATGAAGTGTACAGCAGAGGTTTGAATCCTGTCAATAATGTGATGATTATTATTATTATTATTATTATTATTATTATTATTATTAATATGTGAATGTCTTTCTACCACAGACTGAGTTCCTGTGGTCTCTCAGAGAGAAGCTGTGCAGCTCTGTCCTCAGTCCTCAGCTCTCAGTCCTCCAGTGTGAAACATCTGGACCTGAGTAACAATGATCTGCAGGATTCAGGAGTGAAGCTGTTGTGTGAAGGACTGAAGAGTCCTCACTGTAAACTGGACTCTCTCAGGTCAGTGGATCACATGTTCCATCAACATTGTCCTGTTTCTCGTCTCCTCACTTGTTTCCTGAGTTGTGGATGTTTTTCTGAATCCAGTCTGTCAGGTTGTGTCATCACAGAGGTGGGCGGGGCTTCTCTGGCAGCAGCTTTGAGTTCCAACTCCTCCAGTGTGAGAGAGCTGGACCTGAGCTACAACCATCCAGGAAACTCAGCAGTGAAGCTGCTCTCTCAGAGACTGAACACTCTGAGGTGAGACACATCACAGCAGCTCATCACATGTTCACATCAATCCCCATCACATGTGTGACAGAGAGCTGTATCAGAGGAATGTGATGAAGGTGTGAGAGGTGGGACACTAAAGGAGGAGGACTGGGACAGGTTAGAGGGATGAAGGACAGAGATAAGAAGGTAGTGAGGAGTGAGGAGAGGCTGATGGAGAACTATGAGGAGCTGATGAAGGAATGAGAGAGAAGATCAGAGGAGGTGGAACCAATCAGTGAGGATTGTGTTCATACAAAAATATAAATATATCTTATGAAATTATATTTGAATTTTTACTCTGTCACAAGTTATCAAGTCAAAAAATTAGGGATGAACCGAAATGTAAATTACTGGTCGAAAACCCAAATAAATGATTGCATTTTTAGCTCTGAATGTTACAAACCACTAAAATTAAAACATTGCAATTGTATAAATGAATACCAATGTTTCAAATAAACAATCGATTAAAGGTAGGGTAGGGGATTTTTTCCAGATACTTTTTTTAAGTTTTTGGTTGAAATTTTCCTAATGTTCTGACAGAAATTAAGATCTTATGTTCTCTGAAAATGGAACAAAAAAAATCCATCATGTGTAGCAGCTGTAAACCTGTAAAAACTTTGACCAATGAAAATGTGGCCACACCGGCCTGTCATTGCCCGATCCCGTTAGATCTTGGAAGCTAAGCACGTCTGGGCCTGGTTAGTAGTTGGATGGGAGACCACAGAGAATTCCAGGTGCCACAGTGGGGTGGCAGTCACCCCAGTGGTATCTGTCATTGTGTCCTTGGGCAAGGCACTTCACCTACATTGTCTAGTATGAATGCAGTGTGTGAGTGAGTGTTGGTGGTGGTCGGAGGGGCCGATGGGGCACTATGGCAGCCTCGCTTCCGTCAGTCTGCCCCAGGGCAGCTGTGGCTACAATAGTTGCTCACCACCACTAAGTGTGAAATGAAAGAGTAATGCCTTAATTCTGTAAAGTGACTTTGAGTGTCTATGATAAAGCGCTATATAAAATCGATGCATTATTCTTATTAAATCAGATGGTTTATTTTTTTATTAACCAATCACGTCTCTCTGTCTCCCTGCTCGTTCTCCACCCCTCCTGTGTACGAGCCCACACTCAAAGTGCGTCATTGGTGACGGACTTAAAACAGAGTTTTCAGTTACATTTTTGAACATACAGTATATAATGATAAAGTGTAGTGTTTACTTACTGCTGAATGAGACGACGTAGTTTCTACACAATACAAACAATGAGCTTAGATCCACTTCTGCAGCAGCTGTGCTAATGCATGTGAGTGAGACGGTGCACAGAGGGGAGGGGTGTAAGCTACATTCAAAATCATGCTAGCTTTCTAAAATCACCTACCCTGACTTTAAAATCTGAAAATATTTATTTAGCGCTGACATTCCAATAATGCATAATATAAAATAAAATAATAAAATGTTTAACTTGACCCACTCATACAATTATTAAAACAAAAATATGTATGTTTTTAAAACATTTTAAATCTATTTCAAACTGTAGACATGTTATAAATATCATTGTTTAACAATTGTTAGAGTTTTCGAGCTAACTCTCGTGTTCAGTACCTGAGATTTCATACAGAAACATACCAGAGGTTTTGCTGAATCAATCAATTTATTAGAGATGAACAGAAAATGAATCAACAAGTCATAACAAGTCAATAGAAGAACAGACACTCATCTAAAACACAGCTGTGGTCCTCAGGGTCTGCTCACTCCCTGGACCCCAAACATAGATTTATCAGTGTTTTTATACATTTAGAAATCAAATGATCAGCTCCTTGTAATTAGTTAAAGATGTCATTTACTGGTGATATAAAGCAATACAAATTATGTTTAAGATTTAATGATTTATTCATTATTATTGATCATTTAAGGGTCTATGTTGTTTATTTGATTAATTTAGATATATAGAACATGAGTTGTTTAACATGTTTTAAGTTTAATTTTAAAATATAATTATTCTTATTTGTAAATTATTTACACTTTGTGCATTTTGGGTCAAACTGACATTTTATTGTTAATCTGATTGTCTTGTTTATATCTGATTTGTCTCTTCGTTTACGTACATAGTTGTGTTATTTTTAGATTTAGATTAAGTTAAAATCAGATGTTCTGAAACTGTTTGTCGTTGTTCTGAAAATGACAGCTAACAAGTTGATCTGAATAAATTTTATGAATAGATTTATTGAGTATAAAGATATATAATTATAGTATTACACACAAAAAGAAACCATGAATAATAATCTATTCTAACATTTCCTCTCTTCACACTGTTTAACAGTGTGACTTAATAAAATTATGAATAAGACAAAATATTTAAATCAGACTATGTTTTAATATGTTATATTAATGTAATCTGGAAATTATAAAATCAGGTTATTAAAGTTAGCTTGTTAATTTATTTAAATGTTATTTTTCCTTTAATTTGATTTCAAGTTACATTCCTATTTTGTTTACCATTGTTAGAGTGGGCCAAAAACTTTTATTTAACTTTATTACATTTATTTGGATTTACTGTTGGACTATGTTTTAATATAAGAAAAAAGTTATAAGTAGAACAGAACAGAAAACAAACATGATTTGTGTTTAAATTGAATATACACAGTAAACTTGAAATTAGCCACTTATATTTATCTGTACAAACAATAACTGAATACATGATCATCAAAATTAATCTTATAAAACATCACATGATTACAAAAGGTGTTGTAAGAATTATTCAATACAGATTTTATAATTTCTTTATTACATACAACCACATAGTGTGTTGAGTCTATGATTGCTATGTAGTGTGTGTGTATTTTATTTTAATATCACTTCTCTTTCCATGTGAATGTGAAAACCCACAGCAGGAACCTTAACTGATTGATTGATTGATTGATTGATTCTTATTTCTTAGTGAGGAAAAATACATTCACGGTCCTGCCTGCCCACAGCGACCAGTCAGGAAATGACTTTCAGAAATTAATATCAATCTTTATCAAATTTATATGGAAGCTTTTGAAGCACAAACGACAAAAACACGTGATCACCCTCTAATATAAACTGTGTAAAAATAATCTATCAATATAATATAGAAACTTTTGTTAAATAAAAATCAATTGAAACACAGTGATATCACTTACTCATTTAAATTACAATTATATGAATCCATATTAGTTAATTAGTGTTATTCTATCAGCTGTTCTATTTCCTAACTGAGCAGGTGGTTTGTTTCAGATTATTTTAATTTATATATAAAGTATTTTATCATTGCCCTCTCTTGTAACTTATTATATTTAATAAAAATAAATTAATCATATTTAAAAATAGACTAAATCAAATTTAAAAATAGTCTAAATCAAATACTTATCCAATGGTTTCTGTTCTCAGCTGGTGATGTCTGTATCCTGTGAACAAAAAACTACATTTATATACATTTCAAAGGTTGATTATGATTTTTTAAATATTTCAAGTTATAATTTCTATCTAATTTTATCCATGTCTACATATTTATTTATCTATCTGAGGATATAAATACACATAAGGGTTTTAGTTGTGAGATTTTTAGAACATAAAGAGAGGAAAATGACAATATTTTACACAGTTGTAACATAATATTCAAACTAACAGAGATTATTAAAGAAGTGAATAAAAAAGTAAGAAAATAACCCAAAGAACTGAAAAGTAAATCAAATCATTAGAATAAAACAGTAATTAGAACAAAACAGAAATGTAACCAGGTGTTATGTTAATTTATGCCTTTACTAATATTTATATAGATTACAAGAAAACAGATTTTTGATTGTATTTATGTCTTTATTATCTCTCTAAAGAGTCCTAGTTAAATCTATAGACCACGTACCATGTACAGTTCATATATGTGTGTGTGTGTGTGTGTGTGTGTGTGTGTGTGTGTGTGTGTGTGTCTGTGTGTGTGTGTGTGTGTGTGTGTGTGTGTGTGTGTGTGTGTGTGTTGTTTCCATAATATATTATTTAATCAATGTTTATATGTTGTAATTATTCTGTTGTGTAAGTGTTTATTTTCTAGGTCAAACAATGTTATTTTTATATTCTTTCTGTATCAGTTGTGAACAAGTTGTGTTGTGTGTTATCTAATGTTCTTTCTACCAGTTCACTGCAGTTCACACAAGATATAGTTTCATAATCATTCATTTCATTCATGTCAAAAAGAGGAGAAATTCATTTCTGGTTTATCTATTAAAGCTGTTTTAATTTAATATATGTTGATTTGGACATTTCTGATTTAAGATCAGAAAAACATTTGTTTGATGTGTGTTTTGTTTCTATGTCTATTATTAAATAATGTAATAATGTGAAAGTTGTGACTTTTTAGCACATTAGTGATTTTAAATGAAATATTTTAAAGCAAACTAAAACATAAATATTGTTGTGGTTACTATTTTTTTTTAGTCTTTATATATTTTAGGTTTAACTTTTCAAGAAAATAATTACTGGTTCATGGAGGAGATGTTTTTATGTGAAACATTTCAAATCTAACTTTGAAACAAAGGCTGAACTTTTATTAAAAAGTTTCTCAACCAAAATGTATTTTAGTTTATTTTCCTAATTTGATATTACAATTTAAGTTTTTTAGTTTGTTCAATAATTAGTATTTTATCTTTTTTCATTAATGTATTCATTTTTAATTAAATATGAAACAAATTACAGACTTATTAGCATTATTTATAAATTTTAACATATTGGTATGATTTAATGATTTCTAAACTGATGTGTTTCATGTTAACATACACCAGAAAAGCATTAAGAGACCAGCAGACACCACCACCACTAAGCTTCTATGTAATATTAATGTTCAATGTTCAGGGTCAAAGTTCATTCCTAGTGGTTCAAAGTCTCCATTTATTCAGAGTTTATTATTTAGCAGCATCAGCATTATTGTTTTCTGTGACGTGTCCTTCAGTCTTTACTTGTTTTATCAGGAGGGAATGATTAGAACACTTTAGTTTAGTCTTTTCCCAGCAGCAGAGTTTTTTCAGAGTGTTTCCTTTTGAGGGAGAGTTCATTCTGTATTTGTCCATAGTATCCATAGCAACGGTCATCTACCAATCACTAACAGCCACTGGTAGATGGCATGTCCAGATCAGTCAGATCAGATTATTTATCATTATTCTTATTTCATATTTCATATTATTATTATTATTATTATTATTATTATTATTATTATTATTATTATTATTATTATTATTATTATTATTATTATTATTTCGATGTCATGTTTTTGTAGGAAACAGTTTGTTTTTTCTTCTAAGTTTAACATAATCAAAACTATCTGGATGGAGCCATTTTGAGTCTATAAGTTTTTATAATGTGTGTTTGGTTATTTTAAAAAAACAAAGTTGTCCTGATTTTTTATTTTATTTTATTATTACCCAAGAGGTTTTTGTTAAATTATCATTAAAACAAAAGTATTTTGTGTTGTCATATTTGGTGGCTTTGGAGATCAACTTATTTATTTATTTATTGACTTATTTAAGTATTTGTTTACTTATTTCTTTATTTATTTAATTCATTCATTTTTATATTTATTTGTGTGTCAGTCTTCATTTATTCATTTAATTCATTTTTAGCCTATTCTAGTTCTAAAAGTTAAAGTCGTAAAAATATCTTGAAACTAAAGTATTTTATAATTATTATTTCTAGTGTTAATTATTTGTGTAAAGTTGTTCAGCTGATGTTCAAATCTATGTTTGTGTGTGTTTATGTGTAGATATGTATGTATGGGTGTATATGTATTTTATCAATCTATATTTATTATTTTTAATGGGTGTGTAAGTGTGTGTGTATATATATATATATATATATATATATATATATATATATATATATATATATATATATATACACATTTATGTGCATTATGTTGAAGTTGAGATACAAAGTCATAAATATATTTATCAAGATTATTATTATTATTTATTAAAGAGAAGTGTTGAGAGGTTAGTAAATTATACTCCTGTGAATATGTATTGATGTCTTATGTTTAATTTTCCTTTTTATTATTATGTTTTTGAAATAATCACTATATACAGTCAATAAATAGATCAAGTAAATTATTTGTTTACTATTAATCCCTTAATAAAAATAATCCCGTCTCTTTTAATTGTTCAATGGAATAATGTACTTTTACAAAGATATATGAAACAAAGAGGTTTGTTTATTCATTTATTTCTCATTGTAATGTATTGGAATTCATAAGACAAATGTATTTCTAAAGGGAGAATTATGATTTAGTGTGTGATATTATCCACATTCAAAAACTAAAAAGAATAAAAATGTGTACGACTACCAAACTTAATTAAACTACAAGTTATAACTATCAAGAGCATTTTTACTTTATACATGAAGGACAAAGACATAAAGACTAAAGAAAAGAACCATTTAAACAAATTAATTAATGTTTGATATTGTGATTATTACCCCAAATAACTACTGTAATCCTATTAAACAACAACAAAAACACAAAGTTATTACAACTAATCATGAATGTCTATTACTTATAAGTCAACTCTTATCTGAAAAAACAAAGTCAAAATCACAAGTATCTTAACAAACTACTGACCATATTAAACACTGACCATAAACACTAACAAGTGATTCATGTCTAACATTTAGGAGTCAAAAGCAAACAATGTTTAAAATCACCCCAAAGACAAAAATATTATTAATGTTATACATATAAATAAACCATCTCCCTGGTCAAGAACCATAAACAGTTAATGTAATGCTGTAATGTCATAATTACAAAGCAACTGATGTGTGTGTATGAAAATGCATTTTAAGCACTTTTAGATTCTATTTATTGGAATAAAAAGGGCTCTGTGTGAAAATAAACTGATTTTACACTAAAAATAATGATTCCTGCTGCATCAGGGCCCGAGCTACCACCCCTTTAAAACAGTGCTAATGGTACGACCCACATGTGCTTCTGCAGCGCTGAGTCAGGTATATGTATACAGGTAGTCTGCAGTGCTGAGTCAGGTATATGTATACAGGTAGTCTGCAGTGCTGAGTCAGGTATATGTATACAGGTAGTCTGCAGTGCTGAGTCAGGTATATGCATACAGGTAGTCTGCAGTGCTGAGTCAGGTATATGCATACAGGTAGTCTGCAGTGCTGAGTCAGGTATATGCATACAGGTAGTCTGCAGTGCTGAGTCAGGTATATGCATACAGGTAGTCTGCAGTGCTGAGTCAGGTATATGCATACAGGTAGTCTGCAGTGCTGAGTCAGGTATATGTATACAGGTAGTCTGCAGTGCTGAGTCAGGTATATGTATACAGGTAGTCTGCAGTGCTGAGTCAGGTATATGCATACAGGTAGTCTGCAGTGCTGAGTCAGATATATGCATACAGGTAGTCTGCAGTGCTGAGTCAGATATATGTATACAGGTAGTCTGCAGTGCTGAGTCAGGTATATGCATACCGGTAGTCTGCAGTGCTGAGTCAGGTATATGTATACAGGTAGTCTGCAGTGCTGAGTCAGGTATATGTATACAGGTAGTCTGCAGTGCTGAGTCAGGTATATGTATACAGGTAGTCTGCAGTGCTGAGTCAGGTATATGCATACAGGTAGTCTGCAGTGCTGAGTCAGGTATATGTATACAGGTAGTCTGCAGTGCTGAGTCAGGTATATGTATACAGGTAGTCTGCAGTGCTGAGTCAGGTATATGTATACAGGTAGTCTGCAGTGCTGAGTCAGATATATGTATACAGGTAGTCTGCAGTGCTGAGTCAGGTATATGTATACAGGTAGTCTGCAGTGCTGAGTCAGGTATATGCATACAGGTAGTCTGCAGTGCTGAGTCAGATATATGCATACAGGTAGTCTGCAGTGCTGAGTCAGATATATGTATACAGGTAGTCTGCAGTGCTGAGTCAGGTATATGTATACAGGTAGTCTGCAGTGCTGAGTCAGATATATGCATACAGGTAGTCTGCAGTGCTGAGTCAGATATATGTATACAGGTAGTCTGCAGTGCTGAGTCAGGTATATGCATACCGGTAGTCTGCAGTGCTGAGTCAGGTATATGTATACAGGTAGTCTGCAGTGCTGAGTCAGGTATATGTATACAGGTAGTCTGCAGTGCTGAGTCAGGTATATGCATACAGGTAGTCTGCAGTGCTGAGTCAGGTATATGTATACAGGTAGTCTGCAGTGCTGAGTCAGGTATATGCATACAGGTAGTCTGCAGTGCTGAGTCAGGTATATGTATACAGGTAGTCTGCAGTGCTGAGTCAGGTATATGCATACAGGTAGTCTGCAGGACAGGTAGTCTGCAGTGCTGAGTCAGGTATATGTATACAGGTAGTCTGCAGTGCTGAGTCAGGTATATGTATACAGGTAGTCTGCAGTGCTGAGTCAGGTATATGTATACAGGTAGTCTGCAGTGCTGAGTCAGGTATATGCATACAGGTAGTCTGCAGTGCTGAGTCAGGTATATGCATACAGGTAGTCTGCAGTGCTGAGTCAGATATATGCATACAGGTAGTCTGCAGTGCTGAGTCAGGTATATGTATACAGGTAGTCTGCAGTGCTGAGTCAGGTATATGCATACAGGTAGTCTGCAGTGCTGAGTCAGGTATATGCATACATGTAGTCTGCAGTGCTGAGTGCTGACTACAGGTAGTCTGCAGTGATGAGTCAGGTATATGTATACAGGTAGTCTGCAGTGCTGAGTCAGGTATATGTATACAGGTAGTCTGCAGTGATGAGTCAGGTATATGTTTACAGGTAGGCTGCAGTGCTGAGTCAGGTATATGTATACAGGTAGTCTGCAGTGCTGAGTCAGGTATATGTATACAGGTAGTCTGCAGTGCTGAGTCAGGTATATGTATACAGGTAGTCTGCAGTGCTGAGTCAGGTATATGTATACAGGTAGGCTGCAGTGCTGAGTCAGGTATATGTATACAGGTAGTCTGCAGTGCTGAGTCAGGTATATGTATACAGGTAGTCTGCAGTGCTGAGTCAGGTATATGTATACAGGTAGTCTGCAGTGCTGAGTCAGGTATATGTATACAGGTAGTCTGCAGTGCTGAGTCAGGTATATGCATACAGGTAGTCTGCAGTGCTGAGTCAGGTATATGTATACAGGTAGTCTGAAGTGCTGAGTCAGGTATATGTATACAGGTAGTCTGCAGTGCTGAGTCAGGTATATGTAAACAGGTAGTCTGCAGTGCTGAGTCAGGTATATGTAAACAGGTAGTCTGAACTGTGGATGTGACGTGGAGCAGGAGATAGAAAGCAGCATGTTTTTCCTCAAGAAAGGAAAACCAGGACAAAAAGTCAAAGAAAGGGAGAGAAGGTGAAATGAGGGAAAACAACTGTTTACTCAGTTCTTCAGAGATTTAAAACACTCACATCTTTTTTAGACAATATATTATTTAGTCTGAAATTAACTACGTGCACTCTCACACATTTAAATACTGGAACATTCCTTTTGCTCGTCAAATATTGAATGGAAAAAAAAAAGAAACCTAGAGACAAAATTTTGCTGCCACTAAGTCTTAAATAGGTGTCCGAAGTGTCCCTATGATTCTAATTTACCTATTTACCTTTTATTAATCTTTGTACATGTTTACTTTGTGTGTGTGTCTGTGTGTATATATATATATATATATATATATATATATATATATATATATATATATATATAAATTGTAGCAAAAGTATGTCACAAACACAATATTCAATAAACCATTAAAATATAGTAGAACATATTTATAAAATACAAACAATGGATATGGAGTCATTAGGTTATTGCAGTGTTTTTTCAACCTTGGGGTCAGGACCCCATGTGGGGTCAGCCTGGAATTAAAATGGGGTTTAAATGTCTAGTAATTGGTTAAAAAGTATGTAAAAACTGATCAAAATTATATTTTTAAAGTTTTTTTTTATTTATTGTTTTTCAAATACACAATACAAATACAGTAAATATCAAATAACTGTATCCTATACTTTAACTTTCTCAAATATATAAATGTAGTTCAAATAAAATACAAAAAATTAAAGTTTATATCAGAATACTAGTTTAGTTTACAGGTGAAAAAAGTGTAGATATTAAAAGTTACAGGAGGGGCCCAACAAGATGGTTTGTACCCAGGGCCCAAAATGTGGTGCTACGCCCCTGGTGCACACTCACAGCCAGGGTCTGTAACGCACAGACATCATCAGTTCTCAGATGAATATATGCACTATTAGCTAAACTTCACAATAACACTATAACAATGCAATAGATTAGATCAGCTGACATGAACCTGAGTCACTGCACCATCTATGTTTATGTCACGTGACTCCAAAATCCTTTTATGCACACCACAAGGAAATAATCTGACTATTTAAACATTATTTAACAACTCTCCACATCCATTACACACAGAACACACAATCATAATAACACACTTCATCTCCATCACCACCACCTTGTAAAAATACTGTAGTGTGACGTTAAACTGTATGAATAGATATGAAAGTGTACGGTGGCACCATGCTCTTACTTTGAGCTGCAGGGAGGGTTACCATGGTTACAGGTGTCCAGATGTGGAGGTGTGCTCTGGGGGCGTGGAGATAAAGTCTCTCATGAGGTGATGAATGTCCAAAGAGTTCAGAATCTGTGTGTGGGTGTGTATCAGAGAAAGGTGTGTGAGTCTTTTCTGGGTCATGGTGCTGCGTACCCATGTCTTCAAAAGTCAACGTGAACCTGTGTTGATTAGGCCTAAAAATAATTGTATTCAAATACAAAATACACGTAATAGCCTACGTGTGTCAAAATCATTTCCCTAAATATTCATAATGAATTTATAAATTGTGCTAAATATTTTTCATAAACTATATTTAAACACCTACATTCTCACCAATAGGGGGAGCTGCAACACCCCCAGCACCCCTACTTCCTGTGGCCCTGCTGAATATTCAGTTACTGTTGATCAACCTGATTTATGATGGTATTAATGTTTGTAAACACAGACAGATTAGATGTGATCAACACGTTTGATCACATGATCACATGAGTTCTGATTGGATTTCAGCCTAGGTGACCAAATAGTGTATATATACATATATATAATAGTGTATAGTTAAGATCAGAGGAGGTGGAACCAATCAGTGAGGATGAAGAGAGGAACACTTTGAAGGAGATGAAGAAGGTGAAGCTATTGAAGACAAACCAGTAGAAACATGGAGAGCTTGATGGAGATGGCATCAGGTTTCTGAGCAGCACTTTGGACTCTTTAGGTGTGTAAATCACTGCCTGTGTTTGCTCCTGCAGGGCGGACCATGGAGGAGAGCAGAGGATCAAAGCTGGTGTGAGGAAGTGTAAGTGTGTGTGTGTGTTCATTCAAAGTGTCCTCATGAAGCTCTGAGTGAATGAACATGTCAGTGATACAGAGAGAATGAAGCATCACATGATCAACTGTTGTTTCTTTGTGTCTCATCAGATTTCTGTCACATTCACCTCGACACAAACTCCATCAACAGAAACCTCAGACTGTCTGACAACAACAGGATGGTGACACGTGTGGAGGAGGAGGAGCTTTATCCTCATCATCAGGACAGATTTGATCACTATCAGGTTCTGTCTAGTACTGGTCTGACTGGTCGCTGTTACTGGGAGGTGGAGTGGAATGGAAATGTTTCTATAGCAGTGAGTTACAGAGGAATCAGTAGAAAAGGATACAGTAATGATTTTGTGTTTGGATTTAATAATCAGTCCTGGAGTCTGAGATGTTACAGTGGTTTTTACTACTTCATTCACAATAACATAGACACACGTACCTCCTGTTCCTGTGGTTCCTATGGTAGAGTAGGAGTGTATGTGGACTGTCCTGATGGACGTCTGTCCTTCTATGAAGTCTCCTCTGACTCTCTGACACTCATCCACACCGTCTGTACCTCCTTCACTGACACTCTGTATCCTGGGTTTGGGTTTTGGCTTGGTTCCTCAGTGTCTCTGAGTCCTCTGTGAGACAGACAGACAGACACACACAGACAGACAGACAGACAGACAGACACAGGCAGGCTGACAGACCATATTGTTCTATGAGAATTGAAACAGTTGATTCCTATAATAAAGTGGTTTTATTTCTGAGTTGATGAATGTATTGATTATAACATTGAACAGAGGAGGATTATCAGGTGAAAAACCTTGAATTCTAACAAAAAAACAAACAAACATTTGTGTTCAACATTATTTTCTCACAAACCTTATAGTTACTTTAATTTAAGCTTCAAGACTAAACAACATTTAAATAGAAGGAGAAGCAAATGGACCATCACTTCATTGGAATTAATTCAATGTTAATATTCCTTAGACATGTAATGAAATATCTTCCAAACGTTCAGTTATAATTGACTGTTTTATTCTCTTTTTTAATAAACTTTAATACATTAATTCTAATAAAGTTTAAATTATTAAATGTCCCCCCAAACTCAATGTGTCCAATGTAATTTCATTGTAGTGTATAACATACATTACTTGGTCAATAAAGTTGATTCTGATTTGATTCTGAATTAAGCTTTACCTAATTAACTTTACTATTTAACTTCAATGTTTTTTTTAATTTTTAATTCAGTTTAACTACTTAATTTATTATTTAATAAAATTAGTTAAACGTTAAAAAAATTAATCTTATTTGATGAATTAATGAATAATAATATCTGAACATTATAATTAAACAATTTATTTATTAACTGTTTAATTTTATTAGTTAAATGAACAATGATGAATATTTATTAAACATTAAGTAATGTAATAAGTTAAACTAAAGGATCCTGGGCCTCCTTCTAGTGGTCAAAGCTGCATCACCTCCACATTAAAGTCAATTCCTGTCTTTAGAGGTCCTAGTCTGTGTCCTAATAGTCCCTCCTATGTCCTTTCCTACCCACTTTTCCTTAACCCTCATAGATGACATCACAGGGTTAAGGAAAGGTGTTAGGAGAGGAGTTAGGAAAAGGCCATCACGTTTGTTTTGACAATCAGACACACTTCCACTAGGTGACGTAATAATCTGATGGTGGTGAAGGTTAGTGACGTCTGTCGTGGTGAAAAAACTACACATTTCCTGAAATGGACTAAAAGCTCATTTCTAACACTTTCCACTGATATGTCATAAATCACAGGTTTGAATGTAAATCAAAGGAAAAGAGGTTACCATGGCTACGAGGAACTAAAGGTAAACTAAAGAACGTCACATTGAGAATAGTTGATCACACTCACCTTCTACTCACTAATATGAATTATGTTGAATTAAACATCATGTGGATAAAAATGTCTCTGATCATTTTTCTAGAACCACAGACTGTCTGTTTTATGTCAGTTATAATCTGATAATATGTCTACATATAATACTGTAATATATGGGTTTTAGATTATGCGCCCTATCGCCCTCTATTGGTCGGCCTCCACTGTGTGTATGTTATTTGCAATGACCTGATGAAAGTTGTCGGACCGAAACCTTGGTGAATATAAAAAGAGTTTCTCAGATCTAAGTCTGCATTAAACCAGTTTTTGTTTGTACTTTAAATCTAAATCCCTTAAATCTAAAATAGTTAAATTGTAGCAGTAGTCAACATTCATCTGTCCACTTTCACAACCCCTTTATTCTAAATATTATCAGTGTTTATAATTGTATTAAATATGTTTTCATACAGTTCAAGCCTTTGAATGCTACCTTATTAAAATGTTTGTTGTGTTAATTTAAGTCGTGTTCTGCTTTTGTTTGGTCACTGATTTTTTACTTCCTGTCAATTCCCTTTTAAAACTAATGACTTAAACTGTACAGAACACCATAATGCTTTGATCTAAATCATTTATTTATACATGTTGGTAAAACATTACATACATGATTGACCTCCCTTACCCCACAGTACTCCTCTACTGCTATTGGCTCCAGGTCAAGCCCCCACCACATGTGATCATGGAGCTTCATCAGCAGTGAGTCCATGATACATGTCCTGAACTTTCAGCGTAGAGATGTCTGGTAGAGTGTGTAGTTGATGTCTTTATACAAGTTACTTCTGTGAAAAACAACAAACAACACACAAACAAGTCATGTCATAAATAAGAAGCATGTGTCATTAAAAGGTTGGTTACCATGGTAACTGCTTTGTACCACTTCTGTTCAGTCTCTGTACAGCTGAACACTGGGAGAACAGATGTAATCCTCAGCTGGGAGTAGTGGGCCGTCTGGTACGGTAGAGCTGCCACGTGGCTGCACAAGGCTGTACCTGCCACACAGGTGTACTGGTATCTCTGAATCTACACTGGTTTGAATCCCTGAGCACAATCTGTTAACAATAGCACATGTTAGTTAGAGAACAACATGTATTGGCTGTAAGTGTAATAATAGAAAGACAACATTAAATTAGTGACATTATGTTAGTAAACTTCTAAACTGTACAAAGTGAAACAGGAAAAATCTACATGTCCTTTGGTACACCAAAGGACATGTAAAATTATTAAGGTACATCTATTGTATAACACGTGTTATCACTCATATCATGTACAATATTTATCAATGTGCATAATTAATTATTAATGTCAAATAAAATGTGACAAAGACAACTATGAGGCTAAGCTATTTAGCAGAGACTAAGCTAGTTATCAGAGGCTAAGCTAGTTAGCAGAGCTTAAGCTAGTTAGCAGAGGCTAAGCTAGTTAGCAGAGGCTAAGCTAGTTAGCAGAGGCAAAGCTATTTAGCAAAGTCTAAGCTAGTTAGAGACTAAGCTAGTTAGCAGAGGCTAAGCTATTTAGTTAAACTAAGCTAGTTAGAAGAGGCTAAGCTATTTAGCAAAGAATGAGCTTGTTAGCAGAGGTTACGCTAATTAGCAGAGACTAAGTCAATTAGCAGAGACTTAGCTAGTTAGCAGAGGCTAAAATAGTTAGCAGTGACTAAGCTAGTTAGCAGAGACCAAGCTAGTTAACAGAGGCTAAGCTATTTAGCTAGTTAGCAGAGGCTAAGGTAGTTAGCAGATACTAAGCTAGTTAGAAGAGGCTAAGCTATTTAGCAAAGAATGAGCTTGTTAGCAGAGGTTAAGCTAATTAGCAGAGACTAAGCCAATTAGCAGAGACTTAGCTAGTTAAGAGATGCTAAACTAGTTAGCAGTGACAAAGCTAGTTAGCAGAGACAAAGCTAGTTAGTAGAGGCTAAGCTATTTAACAAAGACTAAGCTAGTTAGCAGAAGCTAAGCTAGTTTGCAGAGACTAAGCTAGTTAGCATAGGCTAAGCTAGTTAGCAGAGACTAAGCTAGTCTCTGCTAAAAAGCCGATATTGATATTAAGTAGGGATGTAACGATTCACTCAACTCCCAATACGATTCGATTCACGATACTGGGTTCACGATACGATTCTCTCACAATTTATTTTACAAAATGGGACTGAATATGAATGACTGAAAAATATTCCTTTATTTTTTTGGGGGAAAATACTATACTATTTTTCATTGTCAAAAGAATCCCTTGATAAACTATTCAAAACAATGCAATTTAACTAAAAATAAATCTTGAATGAAATGAATAAAGGAATAATACAAATGAAAAAGAAGCTTATTGTATTTTGTGCCTTAACAATTGGACTTAAAAAAAAAACAGTCATTTTACTGTATTTAGGTCAGATATTTGTTTAGACCAGCAGAGGGCGCTGGTAACACAGTGGTCGGTTGGCATGCAGATATTTTGCAGTGAAGAAGAGATGCTATGCTAGCAGACAGAGCTAATAGAAAAACGTGAATTTTACAGATATTCACGTAATATTACAAATATTCTTTCGGTGCTAAAGGGGTAATGAATCATTATGAATATGTTTAAGAGTAGAAGATGGCCAGAAAGAAAGTATTAGCAGATTTTGCTCGCCGCCAACACTTCTGCTGGTTAAAAAAGTACTGCGATTCAATTTTCACAGCATCGATGTGAATCGTTATACCTATGAATCAATTTTTAACTGCCTTATGATTAATCGTTACATCCCTAATATTAAGATAAATAAATAAATGTGGTTATCACAGATTCATAGAACAATAAACCATCATTTTACTGACATTATTGATGGACCCCAAAAATCTCTCCTTTATTCCCCCTTATAGATGGTCCTGTCTCCACATGACTGTTCTTCAATGTTCATGTCTGTGTTCAACCACCTTCAGCTACAGTGGGGGTCCCCGCTCTATGGAGCCTTTATTTTGGAGGTCGTGGGCTGCAAAGGTTGAAAACCACTGGTCTACAGTACATTCAGAGCTGTTTAGGGATGTCAGTCCACAGTTCCTCTTTATCACCAACTGTCCAGATATCCACTACATTCTGTGCAATGTGCTTTAATGTGTGTGCAAGCATTTACAAACATACTGTAAGTCCCCTCATAATGATCCTATAGTAATCTGATTACCTACAGGCAAATATCCAATACTTACGTAACCTTAGCACATGCAGTTAGACGCCATATTCTCACAAATCTCCCTTTTCTCCCAATCACAGACAGGGAGAAACCCACGTGTAATGAAAATGAAAAGAGTTACAAAAATGTCACCAGGTGCCAAACAGGCAAAAAGTGCTGACTCAGTCTAAAACTTGTTAACGGAGCTCATTGAAAGTTACAGTCACTCCTCTCTTATGAAGCCCAACAGATCAAATACAAGCTTTTCTCACTGTATTTACAGTGTGTTGCTTAGACTGTGTCGCTAATCTCTACTTCTCTTTATTTTCAGGAATGAGTACGGCTCCAGAAGTTGTTGTGGCAACCCACTGTGGCCTTAGGGTTTTTGTCCTCTCTCTGATCACCAACAAGGTATCACACACCTGAGACATGAATCAATGAGTTGATGTTGAAGTGTGTGTTGAACTGATGAAGGGATTCATCAGTGACACAATAGTAGACCAATAGGCCTGGACCTATAAAGAAGGATCAGGTCTAGGTTAAATCTGGACCTATAAAGACTAACTGGTGTCTTCCATAAGAGAGATGATCAATTCATGCCAGTCTATGTGTATTTATGAGAAGAACAAAAATGGAATGTGGAGGCCTGTAGATGAACGTAAAAAAGTTTTTTTACTTCATTCTTCCTGGGATTTCTTGTGTTTCTTTGCCAGACAAGGAGGACAGTGATTAGCTAGGCTCCATTTTTGTTCTAGTTTGTTCCAGATGTTCCCTGTGACATCACTTCCCTCTGCAACACATTACATTTTGGCCAGATTTGGATTTTTCTTTATAAGCCCCAAATGAAACATCTTCCATAGTTTGGCCAAGAGTTTGAGTGAAAACACCAGAAATGTGTTGGGAAGGTACTTTGGTAGAGTTTTTGGGTCCAAACACAAGAAATCACAATAAGAATGAAGTAAAGAAAAAACTTCTCCACATCCCACAATGCAATGCAAGAAACTTCAGCAGCTTTAAAGGGATCCTCCTGTTTTTACAAATATGGTCTAAAACCTTTGAAATGTTCTTATTAGAAGATCTATGCCTAACAAAACACATTATTTTGTTCTTTATTTGTTTTATTCACTTATAAAATTCTAGAAATATTGTCAATTATAATTTAACACAAAACTGGGGAACCATGTTACAGTTCTATGTACAGTTCTATACATATTACCATTTAAAAAATGAAATCTAGGGGTATACTGAGACATAAAAAGGCTCAGACACCCACACCATAAATATTAAAACCTATATTTTTTTTGATTATGAATCCTAACAAAGAAACCAATAAATAAGAAATAAATTAGATGATAGATATTAGTTTTTAGTGTATTTTACAGCTGATTTAGGACCTGTTAGCATTAGAGATGCTAACAGAAAGCTAACACAAGAGGAAGGTTAACTTTTATTAGGTTTTTTATTTCAGGCTCAGTCATTGTGATTCATTGTAATTGACTTTCTGAGAATAAAGAATAATTGTGATTTAACTGTAATTAGAAAAAATGCTGGTCACTGTAATGGTAATGGAATTGTAATTGAACATGGGTAATTGAAAAGTTAATTGTAACTGAAAAATGTAATTGAGCCCAACCCTGATCAACGTTAACGGTTTGATCCTTTTTGGTGTTTAGTTTGGTTCCAGATTGATTGATTAATGGAACCTATTGTTGAATTAGATTCTAATAAAGCTACTGATTGGTTTCCTTCAGGTGGGGGAAAGCTACGAGGACACAGAGTGTGAACCATGAAGGCGTCCTGGAGGTGGGACGGCTGTGTTCATCTACTGTACAGCAGTTAGTGACTGAACTGATCAGCAGAATGGAGATCAATAACACCAATACACATGTCTGAATACATATTTACTGTAGATATTGTGTATTATTGATCTTTTATTACATCAACGTGGTGATTAATAGACTGTTAGGATGAATAAGAGTGTAAGTATTCATTATTGTTATATGACGTTCAGCGTAAGATGTGATGTAAATGATAACGTTTGTGTTTTCATTTAAAAATCAATCATTTTTTTAAAGAATAATCAGTTCTTTGTATATTGTTTCTGCTAAATGACTGAATGTTGTTTTATAATGTATTACTGACTGATTCTATGCACCATGTTAGTCTGTTTAAAACGTGCTGTCATACATGATATTACCATATTTGACAAAACAATAAAAACTTTGTTGTAAATAACTTGTTCTCGTCCATTGAAATGTAGATAAAAAGCACCATGATTATTCCTAAATACAGTATTTTCCCACATGAACTCAAACTACACCAAGTACAGGTTCTTTTAAACAAACCAGTTCATCACCATTTTCAAAATGTTTCCAATTCCAAAACCTTCTGCTTTTCCACTAAATTCCTTAAACTGTGTCAAACTCATTTTAGTTCAGGGTCTGAAAACGGCTCAGTGTAATCTCAAGTGGGACACACATTTTTTAGAGCAAAAACCAGTAATTTCATCATTAATGTGTCTAAGTTTATACTTCTATGTTTAAATAATATGTAAAGTATGGAAGGCATGGACAATATTCAAGTAATAATTAACAGATATCAGTCCCTGCAGGATCTTCACTTTACATTTACTGTTTTTTGTGACCATTTTTATTTACATTCATAATATTGGTGAAATATTTTGAGGATAATTGCTAAATCTTGGAAAAATTGACAATTCTTTCAACAAATTGTGATTAAAAGGTAAATAATGATGGGGAAACTGTAAACCCTGCAAATATTGTGTTGTTTGATTGAATCTGTTTTTACTCATGTTTTCCTGTGGGCTGAACTGGATGCTCTAAAGCAGGGGTGTCAAACTCATTTTAGTTAACGGGCCACATATCTTAAGTGGGTCATAGATTTTACACAGGAAAACCATTCATTTTAACATTATTGTGTCCGTTTGCACTTCTACGTAGACAAGAAATACAAAATATGTAAGAAAGTGACTATATCCAAGTAATAAGTGATAAATATCAGTCCTAACAGGATCTACACTTTACATTTCATACATTTTGTCATCAATTTCTATTTAATTAAGGGAAATATTATGTCATATTTTGAGGAAAATGGAAAGATTTTGTAAGAATTTTGAGTTTTTTCAACTGTTTAAAATGAAAAATGACTGAAATCATGTGATAAAAGCACCAGGAAAACTGTGAGAACCTGTAAATATTGTTGACTTTGGAATTGAATGGACAACAACAAATGGTGATTGGAATGGAATGGTTACATGGTGACATCTGGGATGAAATCCAATCAGATTAAAGTACGGACTAGTTGGGAAGGTCAAAAGGTCAAACTTCGGAGCACAAAGAAGAGCAGACGTGTGGACAAACTTTATATTTGATATAAATGAGGGACAGACAGTACACAAAGCTGTGTGTCAACAACAAGCCTGAAGCGACACCTGCAGGAGAATCAAAGTATTGCACTACTGACAGCTTTGATTCAAACTTTGAAACATTTGAAGACATTTCTTTCCTTATATTAGATCACATTCCTTAATGGTGTGGTCAGTATTTTTCTTTAACCATAATTGGGATTCCCTGTTGAAATGCTGAACAGTGAAATGACAGAAATATATTATTTTATTACATTTAAATATCTTAGAGTTGCTCATGCTCAGACATTAGCAACATAATAAAAATCAGATTTTAGTGTCATACATGTACATGCAGCTCTCTGTATCATTTTGTGTAACTTAATAGGACACAACTATCAGGCTTTGTGTGTTTCTGTTGTTGTTTGTGTGTTTTTAAAGTTATTTAGGAGATTTATTTTGTCATTCAGTCTATTCTTCTCTCATTTTGTGTTTTTTTGTTGTTCCTTTTGCTCATTTTTCTATCATTCTGCCTATTTGTGCTGTTCTTTTGTGCGTTGTTTGTCCTTTTTTTAATTTCCTTTTGCATACAAACACTTCTTAAAATGCCTTATATTTAAAAAAAAAAAAAAAACATTAGGAAATGATAAACAACATTTACTTTGTTTACAGATTACTTGGGTAGGTTAAGGGTACGGCAACCGTCGTCTCCCAATTTAGTTTATTACATTATTTTACTAAAACCATGATAAAGCTGTTATTAGGTCAGTGATTCTCAACATGTGGCTCTTTATCATTTTAATACTGATTCCCCCAGATAATCTTTAAAGGAGAAACATTTTTAACCCCTTTTTACCTTTTTGTTTTTCCTTTGTCCCATTTTTGTCCCTTTTCCCAAAATGTTGAGTTTTTTCAGATTTAACTTCCTTTTGCCATTACATAACACCTGTTTCCTTTTTTGTCATTTTTTTGGGACTTTTTTTTTGCCACTCGACTACTTTTGGCCCATTTTAGTCACTTTTTATTCTTTTCTTGCCAAGTTTTTGCCACTTTTGGATCATTCTTTGCCACATACATAGACACAGGTCTAAATAAAGTCTAAAGTAGATACTGAGACAGAGCAAATGTTATTCTCCATGATCCTAACTGGGAGTGTAACCTGCTCTGACCAGGTCTGTGTGTATCAATAAAAGTGTTTAAAGACATTAGAAGAACTAATGTGTGAATAAATGGATCAGTTCATGTCCCAGATCAGATGGGATGGTTTTAATCAGCCTGGATCAACCTGAGTTGGTGATGATCTAGAAAAATAGGAAATGTTAGTGGTGACAACATATAGCAGACATGTAGATGTACTGAATTTAATTAGAATTAATGTAGTGGTTAGCACATTTTTATTTTAAATATCAAGACAAAACAATGCAATTTTGTGACACAACAAACCATTGATAAAAATAGAACCTAATTTAACATTGAGAATAATGCACTATAATACAATATAACACCTACAGGTATAGTGTAATTGTCTTGAGGAATCAATAACAACAATGGTGCAAAATCCAAAAGCAATGCAGAACACTGCAATCAACAGTTAAAATATAAAAGTTTCATTACAAGGACATTTCTACTTTCTGTCAGTAACAAAAATCTTAAAATCAAAGAACACAATGTGCAAACAACACAATAGAATTACATAGAGTAGAACAAGAATTAAAATAAAATAAATATAGAGAAAAGATGTACAGTAATTGTAAAGGGTGTTTTTCAAGTTTATTATTTTATGAAAAAATAAAAATTGAGAGGTTGCAATTTCGCACCCCTCCAGCAGATGACGCCCAAGGCGGCCGCCTGGGCTGCCTGGTGAGAAGGCCGGCCCTGGCCTACATCATTAGGTGGACAATATTTATATTTTATATTATCAACAGAACTGAGGCTCTCTGTGTCACCAACATAATACATGAATGAATGAATGAGGTTTTATCAGCTGACTAATGTAGATATTAATCTATATGTTTCCTATAGGATGTCATGGTAAATAAAGGATAAATATTCTCTTTCCTGTCAGCGTCACATCAGATCCACACAGAGACGTGTTCACAATGATCCTCCTTTTATTGAACAGCTTGTTTTCTAAGAGCTCTGATTGGTCAGGAGGCATAGCTTCAGTACTCGCTCAGATTCTAGCCAGAACATAACCTGGTCCAGACCAGGTTAGGTGTTCAGCCTAAGTTACCATGGTGATTTAGCCCACACTGATTAAATACAGGAAGTTAGAGAGAGAGAGAGAGAAGAGGAAATCCAGCTTTAGAGGACAGGGTCTTTGTGTATTCTTCTTATTTTGTGTTTAATGAGTTATTCATGTTTGTTTACACTGCAAAAAGTCAATTCTAAGAAAGTAAAAAAAGTCTTAAAATAATAAATAAAATCTTGTTTTTCCTATAAAAAGAAAAAAATATCTTCTTGAGTAAAATCTTATTTTAAGAAATTTAATTTAATTAATTTTTTTTTTCAAATTAAGATAAATTTGCTTAAAACAGTGATATTTTTCCACAAAACAAGATACACTGAGTATTTAGAATCTATTTAGGATTTACACCAAGGATATTTTTCTTAATTCCAGAAAAAATAAGAAAGAAAACAAATGTTAATCTAAGAACAAGCTTTTATTAAACTATTTCAATAATTTGACCATGCCGTGTGACAATGACACAATACAACATTATAGGCCAACCACAGATCAAACTTCACACCATGCAATCATGTCTCCAAGATCATATTTCAAAGGCACATACACAACATTTTGTGTACAAAACTCTACTATGAAGTATAGTCCACAAGTTCATCAGAAGACATAAAAGAATTTGGTTGTGCCATGTTTGGAATTCCAGTTTTATGTTTCATAATCTCTATCATAACAAACAGTGGTTTGTGGCTGGAGCTTAAAACAATACAAAGATGAATTTACAATAAATATGTTTCTAATCAGCCCAAATTCAGGTAAGTCATTATTGACTGCACTGAGTGGCATAGGCAGTATAGCTAAATGCTAGGGGACGCCTAGCAATTAAACAATCAAAGTGCTGATATTAGTATACTTAATTCAATAGTATTATTAATAATTAGTTAGTGTAGTTTTAATTAAAATAAATAAAATAGTTTTACGTCTGAGGTGTGACCCAGGGCAGCTGGACCAGATGTTTACTGTTTACTGCTGCAGCAGTGACGTCATGTCTAAACAACCAAACTAATGATCTGGTGTCCAGGGAAGAAAAACACAGAAAGAAGAGGAGGAAAATGTGGAAAAGCCAGAGGTAAGTCAGTGTTTGACTATCATGGATTAATGAATTGTCATGTTTTATCAAACAAGTTAGCAGAGCGACTATGCTAAGACATGTTAGCAGCTAGTGCTGAACACAAACAGATAAAATACTAGCTTTGGTTGCATGGCAACAGCAGTCTATTTTACTTTACACAATTCACAAGCACAATTGAAGATTTACACGTGATACTTCATGATAAATACACACATACACAATAAAACAAACGTGAAAATTGTGGATATATTTGTGGATTTGAAAAACATGTGAAAATCTAAAAAAACGTGAAAATTGTGGATGTATTTGTGAATATTTTTGAGACAAATCTCTCCACATAGAATGGATGGGCTGTTTTAGCTTGTGTTGGTTAAAACTGTTTTATAAATCACCACCAGAAAATGACATTATTTTAATAAATAGTTTTTTTGTGCAATACCTCTGTGAACTGCAATTGTTTAAATTAATGTGTTCATTTCTACAATTTCAGTAATATTATGTTAAATCTTTTGCATCTTTTCACAAAATGTGAATTTCATTAGTAAAATATTTTAGTCATAAGTATTTAATTTAAAAAGAATACTTGATGAGCCAACCCACCACTATCTATCTATTATTTATTTGTAGGGATGTAACGATTAATTGTAAGGCAGTTAAAAATCGATTCATAGGTATCATGGTTCACATCGATTTTCTGAAAAATGAATCGCAGTACTTTTTTTATCCAGAAGTGTCGCTTGCTGGCGGAAACTGCTTTTACTTTCTTTCTGGCCGCCTTCTACTCTTAAATATGTTCATAAATGATTTATTACCCCTTTAGCACCGAAAGAATATCTGTAATAATACGTGAATATCTGTATAAGTCACGTTTTTCTAATAGCGCTGTCTGCTAGCATAGGATCTCTTCTTCACTGCTGGAAAAGCTGCATGCCAACGACCACTGGGTTACCAGCGCCCTCTGCTGGTCCAAACAAATATGTGACGTAAATACAATGGAGACTGTTTTTTTCTTTTTAAAGTCCAATTGTTAAGGCACAAAAAACATTTTCAGTTGTACTTTTAAAAAGAAAAAGAACTATTATACAGTTTTGCATTGTTTACTATAGAACCAGAATTTAAATTAATAGGCTTCTTCATTTGTATTATTCCTTTATTTATTTCATTAAAAATGTATTTTTAGTTAAATTGTATTGTTTTGAATAGTTTATCAAGGGATTCATTTGACAATGAAAAATAAAAATAAAATAGTACAGTATTTTCTAGTTTTTTTTCCCCAAAAAATGAATGGAATATTTTTCAGTCATAATTTGTCCACAGTCCCATTTTGAAAAATAAATCGCAAGAGAACCGTATTGTGAACCCAGTATCATGAATCGAATCTTATCGGAAGTTGTGTGAATCAATACATCCCTATTTATTTGTATCTTGTTTTTGTGCAATGCCTTACTCTATTAATATTAGTCATTTTTATTTTTAACCTGTTACTAAGATATTTAAATTGGCTTTTATTTACTTGTTTGTGTTATTTTATACGTGTATGTGAAACACTTTCATCAAAATTAAAAAAAAATGTCACAAAAGTAATTTTGCTCATGTTTTCTCCTTATGTAAAATATCTTTGTGGATATGGTGAAGACCACTATGCAAGTATTCTAATAATAATAATATAACAATCATGTAAAAATCAATTAATAGGAATAAATAGAAAAAACATCATATAAGGGGGCACTTTAAGAAATTCTGGCCTAGGGCACCAGAGAGGTTAGGGCCAGCACTGTAACCCACCATGGAGGAGCAGTGGTCTTCCTCTCTCCTTCCTCTCTGTAGATTCTTCTAAAACGTGCTTAAAGACTTACTATTTTTAAGAAAGGGTCTGAGTCTTACCAACTCAGTCTGAGCTGCCATATTGATGGTATTTTCTTGTATTTGATTGTGTCTTTTATCTTTGGGAAGCACTTTGTGACTATATGTCTGTGAACAACTCAGTGACATGCAGTCAGGGTAGGCAAGGTAGGCAGTGCCTACCCAAAGGTGAACTGATATTTTGATTATAATTATAATTATAACATAATCATGAATTATTTATTTTTCAATTTCCGATAGCCTACAATAACTATAAGTTTGAAAGTGTCAGCATTTTGTGTGTTTCATAGACCAAATGACTAAACATCGATATTTCCTGGTACGGCTGCACAAGTTTCACTCCGATGTAAGGCAGGTGGAGGCCACGCCCCCTCCCAAAAGCACATTGCTGCTCTTTCTCTGTTCCCATAGTGTGTTTTTGTGTTTGCACATGCTCAGTCAGTTCCCCAAGATGACAACCATTTATGTAAAAAGGCAGCTCTCTATGCTGCCTTTGGACATAACTGTGGGATGCAAAATGCTATACGTAAGTTCACAGTGCATTAGTGAATTGATCCCACGTGGCTGCTGCTACGTTCTCTAGCTAGTGGGCGGGTAATCATTACAGTCAGGATGACAGCGCTAAAGACGATAAAGAAACTTTCTTTAGAGAAAAAATGACAGCTTTTAAAAGATGGAGACCAACACCTGAGCTACCAGACCTTCAGATAAGGTAAGGTCAGAACTTTGTTGGTACTTTCTACAGTGAATGGAACAATAGGAAGGATTGGCTTTGTGGATGCTCCTCACTGAGGCTGTTCTGAGTTCTTGTTGTTTTTGTCATTTTCTCCGTGTTTCCAACACAAACAACGGATGTGCTGCCGTGTCATGAGATATAATAATGGTGTTTTATGATGTTGATTTTGTTTGATTAACACGTGCGAGCAGAAACATATGGAATTGTCATTGGTGGTCTCGATTTGCAACTTGCCTACCAACCCTAGTGGTCATCGCGGCACATCACTGGAAATAAACATCACAGCTGACCAGGTGAAAAGGCAACTGGTCAAACTCCACTATGGAAAAGCTGCAGGACCTGATGGAGTCTGCCCCAGAGTACTGAAGGCTTGTGCTTCACAGCTCTGTGGAATATTCCAGCACATCTTCACCATGAGCCTGAGTCTGCAGAGGGTCCCTGTGCTGTGGAAGACCTCCTGCCTGGTTCCTGTTCCAAAGACGCCACGTCCCAGCGGCTCCAAGGATTACAGACCGGTTGCGTTGACCTCCTACATCATGAAGACCCTGGAGAGACTTATCCTGGTGCAGCTCCGACCATCTATCAGACCACACCTGGACCCACTACAGTTTGCCTACCAGCCCAAGGTTGGAGTTTAGGACGCCATCACCTTCCTGCTCAACCATGTCTACTCTCACCTGGACGTTGCGGCGAGCACTGTGAGAGTCATGTTCTTTGACTTTTCCAGTGCTTTTAACACCATCCGTCTGGCTCTACTGGGTGAGAAGCTGACAGAGATACAGGTTGACTCCTCCATTGTGTTCTGGATTGTGGACTACTTAACTGGCAGACCACAGTATGTGGCACTGTGTGTCTGACAAAGTGGTCAGCAACACCGGGGCCCCTCAAGGGACTGTACTCTCTCCCTTCCTCTTCACCACCTACACCACGGACTTCAGCTACTGCACTGATACCTGTCATCTCCAGAAGTTCTTGGACGACTCTGCAGTGGTTGGATGTATCAGGGAGGACATCTGCAGAAAAATGCTGAGGATGTTTTATGAGTCAATGGTGGCAAATGTGATCCTCTACACTTTTGTTTGTTGGGGGAGCAGCCTGAGGGTCGCAGACGCCAACAGACTCATCCACAGGGCCAGTGACGTTGTGCATCCCTATCTCCAAGTCCTTTTTAGAGACAGGTACATTCATTGTACCGTACTATGAAAAATTGTATTGAAATAAATGACCAAAGGAAACCCTACACATGATCATTTTAATTAACACACCCAGTTCAAACAAGAAAAAACATTACAGCAGACATCTGATCTCAACTGTCTGCATGCTTCAAACTGTAGGCTCAGTGTAAACGAATAATAAACTAGAATATTAGCATTTCCTGAAGTTCAAGTGAGGATGCATAGCTGAAACACACCCTATTTGGCTACTGGACAAAAAAAAGAACACCATCCACCAATCAGGAGCCAGCAAAAGGAATGTCAGTGTGAATTTCATTGTGATATCATCACACACTCTGCTGATGACATCATCAGGAGCTGGTCACACATCAAAGGACTCAGCAGCACATTGAGTATTCTTTAATGAGAGAGAATGTTCTAAGAGAGAGACACTATAACCTACAAACTCCTTGGACTCAGTGAATTTACTTCATCTCTGTCACTCTGACAACAGTTATATTTTTGATCTAATGATGGAAGTGCATCAGTTCAAAGTAAAGAGTCTGGAACAAACATGCTTTGAAGCTCTGAAGGATCACCTCTGTCCAGACAAATGCATTGGGCTGTGGCAGTTTACTAGAGTCTGGTATATTCCCATTTTGTTTCAACTGAAGAATGAGGCCTTTCACTTTATCTGTGAGAATTTGAGGAGGTTTCACTCAGTGAAGAGTTTTTGCAGCTTGCGGAGCAGGAGCTGGCTGATGTCCTGGGTCAGGATGACCTTACTGTGACCCAGGAGAGCACAGTTTATCAAAGTGTTTTAAGATGGATAAACCACATGCCTGAGGAACGACAGGGAGCCATTTCTACTCTGTTACCAAAGGTACGACTGGGGCTGATGGACAAAAGTTACATCACAGACAATGTGCTTAACAATGATGTGGTAAAAACAAACCCTGAGTCCCACCTCTTGGTTTCTGATACCCTTAAAGTCATGTCTCAACCTTCGTTAATCTGCTCTGAGTCTGGGATCAACAACACCTTGTTTTGCCGTCGCTTGCCAAATGCTGTCTTACTGATGTTTAGATTCTATTCTAAGAACATAGAGGCCTTTGACTACAGAACTAACAGCTGGATCACAGTTCAGACTCATCCTAGTCTGGAGGATACCATGGCTCACTTACTCCTCTACAGCACTGTCTTCCTTGGTAGATGCTTCTATATTGTGGGTGGTGGTTTAAGATGGACCAACCCATCTAACAGAGTGTGGAGGTATAACCTAGTCACACACACTTGGCAGGAGATGTCACCAATGCAGGAGTCACGGCGCTGTGTGAGTGTTGCTGTGCTAAAGGGATACATCTACGCTATGGGAGGCTACAGGGATGATTATACCTCACTCAGAACTGCTGAACGCTACCAGCCCAACATCAACCAGTGGACGTTCATTGCATCAATGAATGAAGAGAGGAGAGACGCCAGCTGCACCACACTGAACAACAAGATTTACATATGTGGAGGACGGAGTAATAGAGTACTGAATACTGCTGAGTATTACAACCCAGACACCAATCAGTGGACACTGATCACTCCTATGGGAACACTTCGGTGTGGACTTGGAGTCGTTGCATATATGAGCCACATTTTTGCAGTTGGAGGAAGCGATGGGTCCAGACATCAGAGGTCTGCTGAGGCTTATGACCCAGTGACCAACACCTGGTACGATGTCCCTGAAATGGTCCACACACACAGTTACTTTGACATTGCAGTGATGAACAAGAAGATCTTTGTTGTCTCTTGTCACACAACAAACAGAATTGTTGAGTGCTATGACTACACTACAAATACTTGGTCTATGGTATTTTCTGGCATGGACCACCGCAATGATTGGGTGAAATGCTGTGTGATTTCTGGACTTCCCTACATGGCTGAGTACTGTTCACCTCATAAACCCATCATAACCAGGACACAGGTCTAAAAAAAGTCTAAAGAGCAAATGTTATTTTCCATGATCCTAACTGGGAGTGTAACCTGCTCTGACCAGGTCTGTGTGTATCAATAAAAGTGTTTAAAGACATTAGAAGAACTAATGTGTGAATAAATGGATCAGTTCATGTCCCAGCTCAGATGTGATGGTTTTAATCAGCCTGGATCAACCTGAGTTAGTGATGATCTAGAAAAATACGACATTTTAGTGGTGACAACATATAGCAGACATGTAGATGTACTGAATTTAATTAAAATTAATGTAGTGGTTAGCACATATTTATTTTAAATATCAAGACAAAACAATGAAATTCTGCGACACAACAAACCATTGAAAAAAATAGAACCTATTTTAACATTTAGAATAATGCACTATAATACAATATAACACCTACAGTTATATTGTAATTGTTTCGAGGGAACAATAACAACAATGGTGCAAAATCCAAAAGCGATGCAGACTACTGCAATCAACAGTTAAAATATAAAAGTTTCAGTACAAGGACATTTCTACTTTTTGTTTGGTTTTACTAGTCAGTAACACAAATCTTAAAATCAAAGAACACAATGTGCAAACAACACAATAGAATTACATAGAATAGAACAAGAATTAAATTAAAATAAATATAAGTATGGGCAAAAGATTAGCAGGTATAGTTACAGATTTTTAATATTAATATGTAATTAAGAGAAAATGTGTACAGTAATTGTAAAGGGTGTTTTTATTGTTTATTGTACCTTTTTAAATTATTAACAAATAAAAATTGTGGGGTTGCATTTTGGCACCCCTCCAGCAGATGGCGCGCAAGGGACCGCCTGTGCTCAGCTTCAGAGGACAGGGTCTTTGTGTATTCTTCTTGTTTTGTGTTTATTAAGTTATTCATTATTGTTTGGTGTATTTTCTAGATTTTTTTGTGCATATTTGTGGTCATTTTGTGAAATTTTACAGTAAATTTCTGTACTTTTGTTGTCCTTTTGTTCAGTTTTGCTATTATTTTGTGCGTTGTTCCTTCATTTTGAGCGTTTACTTGGGGGTGTGGCCAATACTAGACTGAGTATTGTGTGGCCCACGTCTGGTCCAAACCTAAAGCTAATAAATGATTGCTAATCAGGAAATGTCCAAATGAAGCTCTGTGATGATGGGCTTTTATTGTTAGACACGTTGTCCTAACCAACAGGACAGAGGAGTTCATCTGTTGACCAATATCATAGTTAATGTTGTTGTGGACTGTCCCAGAAAAGCTGCTGCTCTCTATTTGATCTGAAAACAAAGCCTTTGCTGTAAATTAGAGATAAAATATAAGAAAAAAACACTACATTTGAGGAGAATTCTTAAAACAAGAGACATTATCTGTTCATGCAGCAAGTTAAATTTACTAAACAAGAAAACTTAAAAATATGAAAAAATATGTTAAATCCTAAAATAAGAAGATCCTGATAAATATTCTAAAGGGTTTAAATAAGCAAAAATGACTGATTAATAGATTAAATTACTTGAAATCAAACTTCCTACAGCACAATAATAAGTGAAATATACTGAAAAACAAATAATTCTTGTTAAAAAAAATGTTTTGTTTTTTTTTTAATTTTGCAAATTAAAGCCTCAGAACAAGAAGAAAACAACTAATCTAAGTAAAAAATGACTCAGTATTAGTGAAAAATTATTAACACTAGCATGACCAGAGTGGTGTCATTTGACACCTATACCTTTAATGTCCAAGCTGGTGTCAGATGGCGGGTGTGAACAACTCAGCTTGTGACCATTGTTATGTTACTGAGGCCACTACTCCCCCCTCAGCTAGGGTGGGGGGGTGGCTAGGTAGGTTCCAGGACACAAAGACCTTTTGTAATCTCCTTTGTGTTTCCCATACAGCAGCTACATAGAGGTTGCAACTTATATTTCAACTTTTGCAACAGAAAGTAGTAGGTAGTAATAGTGAGACGGCAACAGTTTGTTTGCATTCTTGGTGAAATTTATTTAATAGAGATTTTGTGAACAATTCTGGCACTGCCACACCTCCTTTATGCATTTGCCACATGCAAACTTGTCACAATACATACAACGCTTGGTGGCACGGTTTTTCCTGCAGCAACACTTCACCTGGCACAATGTCCTTTTCCCCACATCACGTGTGGGTGGTTGTTGCTGAAGGTTTTGCTCATTCACCTCCTTGGCTGCCATATGAGACCGGGCAAGCTCCAGCAAGAAGTCCACCCTTCTCTCCTTGACCCCAGTGCATGCCTGATAAAGCACATGTGCGTTCAGCGCTGCAATGTCAATCATGTTGTAAAACACAGCGACTGGCCAACGCCGTGTTCCTGAACGCACAGTGTACTTTCGAACCATCTGGTCCATGACGTCCACACCGCATTTCATGCTGTTGTAGTCGGTGACTGTGTTCGGCTTTTTTTTCCGAGTAGCCTCAGTCTCCACCACGCTGTGCACGCTACTGAGGAGGCAGACAGTCTTCTTTCGTTTGGGCACATAAACAGTCAGTATGGCACCAGAGGTTGAAAACACTTGTGTGCTGAATTCCTCACGGGCCAAATTCTTTTTAGCTGAATCTGGAAGCTCCCGGTGAATCTTATTATTGTGCCAAGGAGGGTGGTCTTCCTGCTGTGCAGTCGACGTGCTAGTGACAATGAAGTGAAAAAATTGTCGGTTGTAACAGTTCTTCCTTTGTCCATAAACGGTTCCATAAGCTTCATCACCACATTTTCAGACAATCTCTCCCCAGGTGGACGACTGGGGTCTTTGCCAAGATATGGGATGATTTTGCACACATACTTGGATTTAAGGTCACATGCCACACAGAACTTGATACCAAACTTGTCCGGCTTCGTTGCAATGTATTGCAAGAAACAGCAGCGAGTCTTAGTTGGAAAAAGTTGCTCATCTATGGTGATGTGCCTGCCTGGGTTGTACGAAGTGATGCAGTTGGCAACAAAAGACCCCCAAACGTCAGAGATTGCAGCAAACCGGTCAGTCGCAACTCGTTCACTGCGTGTGTCCTTGTCGTCGAAGCGTAGATGCTGCATGATGTCCTTGAAACGGTTTCGAGCCATAATCCTGTTGATCAGGGGCGGTCCCAGTTTTGCTGACCATGCGTCATGCAGCGATGGAAGGCGGACAATCCCCCACAGAAGCAGGATGGCAATGAACGCCATTAGTTTAGGTATGGCCATGAACCAGTTCTCATGTTGTGTCTGGAGTGCATGCTGGACAGTCCACTCCTGAATGGTCCGAAGCATTTCCAGAGTTATGAAGCAGAAGAAACTCTGTAAGCGACTCGTCACCTTTCTTCTGGCCAAAGCAGTTGGCTCTCCATCTGTGACGTGACCTTCAATTGGGCTGTGATGGAGAGGCCTTCCGACCTGTTCTTCATGCCACACTGTGCCGTCTTTTGCCCTCTCTGTCAGCCACTCGTGTGTCTCCAGGCGACCTCTCTTTTCTGAAGGTGGCGAATCCTCCTCATGTATAGGGTGATCATATTTTTGAGATGTGATTAATGAAACATTAAAAACACAACTGCCATAATCAGCAAACAAAAAAAGGATGTTTAGAAAATCTTACCGGAAGAAATTTCAGAGTCAGAACTCAGCTGAAGGGATATTTCTTCTCCATCGGAGTCACAGGGGTTGGCGTCATTTAGGATCATCTCCAAAGCTTGCTGAGAGCTGTAAACTTTTGACATCCTTGCTTCTCAGTCGCCAGAGTCAGTGAAATATCTGCCCTGAGTTGGCTATTTTTTCACCTTGAGGTGATAAGCCTTTTCAAACTTTCACTATGGTTCAGTACTTCCGCATTGGGTCAAAGGTCAAGAGGGATAATGTCAGCGTAACTGATGGTGTAAACAGAGATTGAGATTGTTTTTCCCTGTTGAAGCATTGATTCTTTGTGTATCTTGTGCACTTTCTTCAAATTTGTAAAATAATAGCTTAATAAAATAATTCATGGACCTGGTTAGTGAATGGTGGACCTCGTGAATTTACCTTTTTAAAGTGAAAACTCAAACAGTCCTTTTCACACTCGGAAATCTTGCTTTACCATAAATAGCAACAATACATTTGATTAATAAGCACAAAAACAATAAAGGTAAATAGTGAAAATACAGGAGTAGGAAACAGGAGCTTAGTTGCTTTATTACTGTTTTTCTTTTTCTAATTTTATTTATTGTGGTTTATTAATTGATCACAACACACATGGCTCATATTAATTTGGCCATTCTTATCCAATAATTCCATATAATGTTATTTGGATTAACAAACATCTACCTGGGAGAAACTGGTTTCTCAACACTGGCCATCATTTACACCAACCCCCAAAGTTTGTCACTGCCCAGCAGCACATTCCGATCGAATGGCTTTATTTACATAAGAGAGGTGGCCCACTGAGTTGCAAATGAGTGTCATTTGGCGGCCTCTGGGCAGGGCAACAGGAGTAAGAAAACCTTGGGCATGCTAGTGTTAAGCTGTTTCTTGATACAAGTTGACTCATCTTGAAATAAACCTAAATCTATATTAAAACTAAAACCAAAACCTTAAAGCCAGTTTTTGTTCATAGAATAAACATATTATCAGAATCACAACCAGGAGTATGAGTACCATCAATATTTATTAACAGTATGAACCGTACACCAGAAACAGTGGTTGCTGCACACTTTTTATGTCAAATTTAAGACAATTTAAGACTTTTTATTAAAGCAAAACCAACAGCAATGAACAAAACACATAATATGCTGCTGTATAAAGTGCTGTGATTTGTCACGTGAAGAAGGCAAAAACAAAATGATCAAACATTTGTGCAACACTACAATGTAAAGTATTCAAACATGTCTCAGTTCAAGGTCCATCTAACATGTGAGACCTAAGGACACTGAGGGAAAACTTGTGGCGTAGCTAGCCAAGTCAGGCACAAAACAACTTATTCAAAGGCATTGCAAACAAAAACAACTGTGAACTTGTAATAGAGAATAAGAACGCTACGTCAACTGTATAAACTATGGAAGTATATCTGTACCATAATTCAATTTAAAATCCATTAACAGAAATGCTTTTTCATTTTCAGAATATAGCTGCATTTTTAACTCATAAATAAAATGAATAATAAATCATCCATTTTCATTTTCTTCTTCCCTTAAACATGACGCTCTGGTGGGAGGAGTCAATGCAGACTGGAGAAGAATTACAAACGGTGGAAAATCAGATGATTTCAGGTCAAAATAATGTGAGCAGCTGATTTTCTGAGGGTGCACAGATCCTAGATGACTAAGATAGTTTATAAATGTGATGACTGGACTACAATAGAGTTACACATAAGTAGTTTGATATTTGCAACCACTGTTTATTTGTCAAAGGTCACATATTAATTCAATGAAACTTTATTTATACAGGGACAATTCCAACAATAGTCACCTCGTAGCGTGAGATAACAGGCAACACATTGTGTGATCATTGGTTTCTAAGAAGGGTTTACAGATGAAAAGCTAAATGTGTGCTAATATGCTAATTATTGTAATATACAGTTTTTAATAGCAGACATGATTATTACAGTCATAATATATTGTGTTTCTGGGTGTGCAAAGGTTACAGATGTTTTCCAGTGAATTAATATTATTTTGATATTTTTTTGAAAACGTGTAACCCTGTCACTCTGCTGCTCCCCCTCCCACTAAGAGAAGCAACATGAAAACAGGTGGATGAGGTGAAAGCCACAGTGAAGGGCATTAACAGGCAACACATTGTGTGATCATTGGTTTCTAAGAAGGGTTTACAGATGAAAAGTTCTGTTATAGCTAAGTATGTGCTAATATGCTAATTAATGTAATATACAGTTTTTATTAGCAGACATGATATTTACATTTATATTGTGTTTCTGGGTGTGTAAAGGTTACAGAGGTGTTTGAGTGAATTAATATTATTTTTATATTTATTTGAAAATATGTTCTAAATAATATTTCATCCCAAGGTTCCTTTTTCAATGCATATATGGTAAACAACACCAAAAGTCCATATATTCATAATAATAAAACTTTATAAATCTCCCCCATGTGACCAAACCATAACACTGCATTTTTATTATATCCATTCATTATTAAATAATGATGACATGTATGGTGACCATACGTCTGGTTTTAGACATGTCCTCTTTTGTTTTCACCTGGTGTCAGGGCTGTGTGGGGATATTTTACAAATTTCTGGGTTTTCAGGGACATTGAACGCATCTCGAGGCATGTTTTAATTTAAAAGACGTACCTCCACAAAAATGTGTTCTATCTGTCACCTGCAGTCACAGATTTTTTTATGATATAGATATAGAATCAACTGCACTTTGTAAAAAAGACAAACAAACAAAATGATATAATGTGTTACCATTAATATTTTGATTTTAAAACCAATCAGAAATACACCATTTTTTTTGTATTTGGTTTTTATTTTTTCCTGTTTCTGGTTTTTCTGTTTTCCTGATTCTGGTTTTAAATTAATTAAAAAATTACAGGAAAAAAGTGCCACTAAAGTAGATGTTTTACGTAATAACATGCTCCATAGTTAATTATTAGTTATGTTTGCTGTGTCAGCATGTCTTTCATGTATTGTACAGGAAGTGACTTTAATTTGTTGAAAATTATTTCCTAGACAAACAAATGCAGTTATTCTGCATCATGCAGTGATAGACACAACAAACACATATACAGCTGTTATGTTACTGCACAATATCATATAAGTTAGCTGTTAGCATAATAGCTTTATATTGTAACAGCTCTGCTGTTTGTTGGATGTGTCCGTTGTAGATGTTCCTAATTCCTACAGCGTTGGCAGTCAGTGAAGGCAACTTGAGGATGCGTAGTGGAGATGTGTGTTTACAGTCTATGGTGTAGAGAGTTTGTGTCAGAAGTTAACTTTGGATTCATCTTTGTAATTTACCTTTCCATGTTTTATTTGGTGTGGTCACAGCAAACAGTGACTCAGGAATTTTCATGCAGTGAAAACTCCTTCAGTATTGGTTTCACGTTTATGGTGAAGTGCTACGAAGTGTCACAATGTGTGTGTGCACTCTGTGTATCTGTTGCACGGTGCATATTCTGTTTGCTTTGAAGAAGTAATCCCACTAAGTAATCCCCTTTTTAATAAAAATACTGGTAATCTGATTACATGTTTTTAAATGTACTGTAACAGATTATAGTTACATTATTTTTGTATCCAGATTACATAACGCTGTTACTAGTAATCCATTACTCCCCAAGCCTGTGTGTGTGTGTGTGTGTGTGTGTGTGTGTGTGTGTGTGTGTGTGTGTGTGTGTGTGTGTGTGTGTGTGTGTGAGAGAGAGCGAGCATTTAGGGGCCCCATCCATAAAGTCAGCAAACTGAAGGTACATAAATAAATACATGTGATAAACACATGTATTTATTTATCTGAATAATATTCACTGTTATGCAGGATGTTTACTATTATTTGGGCCATAGTATATAGTCATCTTAAAGATGTAAATCCTTGTTTTAATCATAAATAAAAATTAGAATGGACAAAAACGGACAGAAAAAGTGTTTTCAAAGTGTCAATATTGGAACAATTAGTTTAAACTTTCATATAATGGGCATGATAAAAGGTGTATGTGGTTAAATTGGGAAACATAATCATGAAATACGATGAAAAAGGATAAAAGTGACAATAATTGGTCAACATATGTGACATTAGATGCAAAAGTGGTGGAAAGGAGTTGTAAGTGTCTTGAAAGTGGAAAAATGTGTATTAAAATAAAGTAAAAATGCATTAAAGTTCGGGATTAAAGCTACAGATGCTGCAGGGCGAGAAAACACACACACACACACACACAGTTTACACACAAACACCCCAGGGACGCGTTCACACTGATTCTGTGTCACAAAGTCACATGTGTTGGAAAAAGTCACACAAACACCACTTCTACAACACATTATTTGTGTAAACATTTGTTCCTCTAAAGATGTTTATTATGAAGATGAAGCGATCATCTGTAGTTTAAAGATGTGTAGCTCTGTGGGCCTGTACTACAAAGCTGGATACGTATATCCTGGATTTATCTCCGTTAGCGGGTTTCACCTAACCAAACATTCTCTGTCAGAGAGCAGCTGCACTATGAACTGAGATATCAACTCACTCTCTTAACCCAGGTGATTTCAGCCTGGCTACGTGCACGCTCCTGTGACAGGGGTGAGAAAGGACCCCCACACTTTGTGTATAGCAGCACAACTGCTGTATGTTCCTGCTGAGGCTGTCAGCGTCACCACAGTGTATAATGAAAGTGTATAATGAATGAATGAATGATCTGATTGGTCCGTGGATACAGAAAGTGTCTGACACACACAGCCTCAATCAGCTGACTAGGCATTTTACAAAGGTTATCATTCAAAAGTATTAATATTGTTCATTTTTAGTGAGTCACACATAAACCTTTTAGTTTCTGGGCAAATATAGAATAAATGTTCCAAGGCTTCATCAATGTCTCTATATAAACCACACAGTTGTTCTTCCATTTTGAACCATTGATATAAAAAGTGTCAGCGTCACTATTTGGACTTGTGTGAGAGTTGGTATTACAGACCTTTACATGTTCCTTCCTAAAGGTGATGAATCCACAAAGATCCTTTTCTCATTTCAAATATGATGTTTCATACCAAAAGATATATTTGAGTTGATAAATTGTCCATAAATAAAGTCTATCAATAAATGTAACAGTCAGTCCTTTACTAAATAGTGCTCTTTAATCTGGCTATAGCTGTAGCTTGTTCTGCTCAACACCTCTTCCTTCTTGCTTGGTGAATCAGAACACGACACTTGTAAAGATATATAAGGAGGTTCCTGCAAGACATGCAAAAAGTATATCCTAATAAATATCATTACTGCTATTGTTTCCTAGCTTCTCTATAATCACATGGACCAGATTATCAATCTGTATGATAATCTAGACCTTAAAGCCATGGGACTTTATCTACTCTCAGATCAAGAACACACATTGACTTTTAATGAGCAGCTCCAACAGCCAATAGTAATGCTTAAAACAGCTCATAAGATTGCTGTGTTGGTAGAAAGACCTCTGATTGGCTGACATCCATTCTGTATTGATAAACTTCATTTTCAGAGTCTGGAGAAGGAGAAGAGATTCACTGTCCACTCAGAACACTTTGGATTACAATATGCTCAAAGATGATTATGGACTTTTGACCAAATAACACAAAATAAAAATACATACTGCAGCTTTAAGCTAAGGGATGAGTACTGCTGAATTTTCACCTGCCAACTTTCTAGGTGTTTAGAACCGTGATCGTTTTAACTCAACCATATTTTTACACATTTTTGCAGCTTCATAGGCCAGTTAGCTCAGCTGGTCAGAGCGTGGTGCTAATAACGCCAAGGTCATGGGTTCAAACCCCATACTGACCAGATATTAATCAAGGACCATAAACCTGCTTTCATGTGTTGTAAATGTTAGTGTATGAGTCAGAAAGGACAAGGTATGAATATGTATACAATAAACACAGATAAAGAATATCTAAACTGTTAATTATTCCAAAACTTGGAAGAAAATTCACAAATATCCAAAAATCTAGAATGACTGTCAGTAAAGAAGCTTCTTTTTGACATCTTAATAAATCAGCAAGTAGGACAAATACCAATTTATTGATGAATAATCCCAGAACAATTTAGGTTAAATACTAATAATACTTACTTTGTATGTGTATGCCTTGTGTATTCAGGTGTCCAACCATCATTTTGTATCCACAGTTGTGATGGAGCTGCAGAATGTAGGTTATACTTTCATCCAAATCATTGTCTTACAATGTAGTGAATAAATCATGGACTCTGTTTATCCAAAACAATGAGAAAGGTCACAATAGACATGAAATGAAAACTGTGTGTGAAATGATCTAACCATTGTATGTAATAAAAACTCATAGACTAATAATAATGTAGCCTATTTTTAATGATCAAACATGTACATATATTAGCACACTATAGCTACAACTGTGCTTGTTTTGACAAAGTAAGTTTTACTGAACTCTAAATGAAAACTACTGCTAACCTGGACAGATGCTAGAGATAACAAGGACAAAACAATACTAGATGACTTTATACATTAGCTGATATTAAGGACAAGGGCTGATGTGCTGTTAAAACAGAGCAGATTGTTTTAATGTAGCCTAATTGTTGTGTAGTCTACATGACATTAGAACCTGAACATATGCCATATAATATGACCAGTCTATAGCTTAATAATATAAGTATTGAAATGGAATAGCAATGCAACGTTAGCCTAGCCTAGCATTAATACACATTAACATATTTACACACAAATATAGTTCTACTGTTGCTACTTTCAAACAAGCAAGAGTTACACTATCAGTTATCACCATGGTACATCACAGGTAAATAAGTCATGTGTATGAATCATGTTCTGTTCATTATTTATCCTTTGGGTTCTCTTTAAGTTATTCTGTGTCTTCGTTTATTTGGTTTGAGTCTAGTCATGTGTTTAACTCTTGTCTGTGTTTCAGGTGTTCCTGTTTGTGGCTCCACCCCCCAGTGATGTCTGTGTGATTGGTTGGTGATTAATTAGCTCCCTCATGTTTTCACCCAGGTGTGGTCCATTCCCAATCAGGCCTCCTCCACTATTTAACTGAGTGCTTGGTCACAGTATGACTGTGGGATCATTGTTAATGTGTGTGTATGCTGTCGTCCCTCATCGTGGCCTAAAGCTGTTCTTCCTGATGGACAAGCTTTTCCTACATGTTGGTGGATTCTGAAGAGAATTCTTCTTCTTCTTCTAATCGTCAAATCATCTTCTTACAGAACATTCTAAGAACTGTTTATAATCTATTAGAAAAACCTTTTTACTGTGTTTTTCTTTCTAAAAGATGTTTGTGTTCTTTGTGGTTATCATGACCTCTGACCTTTGTGATAATCTAAGACTAAAATCACTCTCTCTTCCTGTAAATGCCTTTTATTTCTTAAAACTTACAGTTGAATGAACTATTCCTCCTGTACAAAGCAAACACAAAAAATAATAATTAATACAAGAAACAATATTAATATAAACTAAAGATTTGATGTAGATAACGTCCCTTCAGAGAAAAAATCATTTCCTACATTATAGTAACAATCAATTTTCAGCATCCTGTTATCAGACCAATGCTGCTGTTAATACATTCATTGTCTCATCTTTATGATTTTGATTAAATACACACAATAAAACTTGTTACACACTTTCAAAATTGTCACACAAAGTAAAGAAATTTTCTTGATATTTTCTTTTAAATTACCTGATATTTGTACTCATTCAGTGATGATTCAAAGGAAGAAAATCACAGTGTAAAAAAACAATGAGCACTGGAATCAATGTGTCACATTTATTTATTTAACCAGACCAGATCAACAACTTCCTGAACTGTTGGTGTCCATTTTCCAGCTGACAGCAGGTTTATGTTGGAATCCTGTGCAGCCTGATCTCTGGGTTCTTCAGTCCAACACTGGAACCAGAAGGTGTCGTCACCATCCGTGTGTCGCTGGGATCTGAAGATGATTCCTGCTCCATGTCTCCATCCACACAGAGATGTGAGTGGAGAACAGATGAAGTGCTGAAGGTCTTCCCACACTCATCACATCAGCAAACATTCTTCTCATGAACTCGTTGGTGGAGATTAAGGTTAGATTTCCACTTGTAAGATTTTCCACATGTGTCACATTTATGAGGTCTTTCTGATGAGTGGCTGATTTGGTGTTGTTTTAACTGTTGATATGTTGTAAAAACTTTGTCACACTGGTCACAGGGACACACTTCATGTCCAGTGTGAGATCTCAGGTGGTGGATGAGGTTTTGTTTGCGTTTATATGTTTTCCCACAGTGGTCACAGCGATACAACTCTGTTCTGGAGTGAGTCTTCATGTGCAGATTTAAAGTTGATCTATGTCTAAAAGTCTTGTCACACTGTTCACATCTGTGAGCTTTGATTCCACGATGAATGAGGAGATGTTGACTGAGGTTTCCAGATTGACTAAAAGTCTTTCCACATTCATCACACATGTGAGGTTTCTCTCCACCGTGAACAAGCTGATGGCGTTTCAGGTGCTGTTTCTGAGCAAAAGCTTTTCCACACTCATCACAGATGAAGAGTTTTTCTCCAGCATGGATTCTTTGATGTACAGTGAGGTTTGATCTACAGCTAAAGGCCTTCCCACACTGGTCACATGTATGTTTAGCTTTAACTCCAGCTTGGCTCTGCTGTTGAACTCTTTGCTCTGAAGTTTTTCTCTTAGATTTGTTTCTTTGTTGTGGCTGAGCTTCATGGTCCTGAGAACGTTGAGGTGTCACTTTGTTCTGGCTTCCAGAGTCCTGTAGAACAGTTAGAGATTAAACACAGAGAAGGAACCAAACAAACATTTGTTTCTAAATGTGTTCCTAGAAAGAACAGTGGCTGTTAAAGATGGATCAGACATAGCATTAGGCTTCAGTAGGAGATCAACTTCAATAGAACATCCACATGGACGTCAGGAACCAAACTTCAATCCATTAATTTCTCACCATGTTTGCTGTCACGGCTGAGTGGTTCCACAATCCTCCATTCACCATCAGCATAGAATCAGCTCCACCTGAAGGATAGAAGAGACAGAATGAACATGAAGGATCTAGAAATATTCATCCATCCTTTGCAGTGTCATCATTTTGAAATTGACTAAAATGATCAGTTTGTTCAGAGATCACATGATGTGGAGGAAAATATTTAGATTTTATGGCTGAATAATTTAAATTCCCATTGATTTGTAAATGAAGGTCTTCAGAGGAAACAGTTTGACTTTGAGGTTTGACTTTGTTCTTACAGGATTAATGAACAACTTGTAATGAGCTCATGATTGGCTAATTATGGTCCTATAATATCTGTGTTAATAGAATCATAGACAGAATGACAGAATCTACCAATAAAAATAAAATCCACTGTTAAATGCAGAAAGTGAGATAATGTGAATGAAACGCTGTCATCGTGAGGTAAAGGGAAATGTTAAAGGGGACCGTTCATTTGGTGCACCCCAGCACCCCTCCTGGTCCTGAGCTAAACAACATGTTGAAGCGTCCACCTGAAACACGTCTAAACTACCAAAATACTGAGCAGACCAGTTCCCACGTAACGTTTATGTGTCTGTGAAGCTACGGCCATTTCTGGTGAAGAGCTGCAGTTGTTCTGTTGTTGTGGACGAGACCAACGATGACAGGGATTGTAGAGTCTGAAACATCATAGGTTCATGATAACTTGATAGCTTCTAATACTGTACAATATTCTGCCCTCTAGTGGTGAAATAACTGATGCATTTGTTTAATCATTATAGTCTGGAATGATGTCATCAGGATAATTTAAATTAGTTTAATTTAAATGAAGTTGATCAAACTTAATCAATAAACCTGATCAGATTCAGTAAACTATTGATCCCTGAGGGGAAATATGTTGATATTAATGCTGCTCTCATACATCTTTATATGACATATATAATAAAAAAAAGTTTTTTGTTTAAATGTATTTGTAATATATTTCTAGAATATTTCTAAATAAATGAAATTTAAAAAAAAAAAAATGAATCATTTGTGTGAATAAAACAGAAAACAAAATATCCCTGAACTTATTGATTAAAGTCAGGTCATGTTCTCCACCACAGATCCTGGATCAGTACCAGTAGTGGGCGGTTAAGGAAGAATTGTTGGTAGAATCGTGCACTTTGGGTTAAAAGCATGAAACTTGGCACATAGATGGAATGAACACTACTGATTATTTTAGGATGTGGATCCACCTCAGCAATCTCCCCTAGTGGTCGTTATGGCCATTTTTCTCAAAATGGCCGTTAATTTATTGAAATACATATTGAAATCTGTAGCTGAGCTCATGCTGCTTTATAAACACGTGTCTGTTTACATGTCAATCATGTGAGAGAGCTTCCTGGAGGCGTGGCTTCTCCAGCTCAGTGCCGAGTCAAATTCGTCATCAAAGTGGGAACGCGTCATCAAAATGTAGTGAGGTGTTTGGGCTCACCCTGTAGTAAGAAAGGAGCAAATCACCCTCTAACTAACGATTGAGGGAATTAATTAAAAACTATATTTAGGACATGTGTATGAAGCCCTAATAACACTTTATCATGTTTAAAGAACAGAAAAGTTAATTTAGCGTAACATGTGCCCTTTAAATAAACATTGTTATTGTCACACTGACTCAGCATCTGATTTTGGGTCACACACACACACACACACACACACACTCTGTATAAAATGATCCAATTCAGACTAAATGTTAAAATGAACAGATTTAAAATGAGCTTTTATGACAAAGTCGTTCCAAAGATCTTTACATTATCATCTCATTCACACAAGATTATTACTAAATATGTAAATAAGTTTAGAATCAAACAAGCAGTATTTACTCAAAGGATTCTGGAAAATCTCAAAATGAGTCATTAAAGTTAACATTATTATTATTAAAAACTCACTTTGGTCCCAAACGTTGCTCACTGATGACATCTGCTGGTCAACGTTAATCAATATTATTAAAGCTACTTTAGTCGTTTCTGACGGTGCACAGGGAGATTCTGTAGAATGGTGGAGATTCTGCAGCTTTTATCTTAGCCTGAGTTACTATGACAACCTGTCAACATTGAGCTTCCATTTTAGCCTGAGTTGCCATGACAACCTGTCAACATTGAGCCATTCAAAGCTGCCTTTAGTGATTAAATGTTTCACTAAGATCTATAATAAAGGGTGGTAAACCAGTTGCGTCCCTAAATGGTGATGCAGTTTCACTAAGATTGTAGCAATGATTAGCACACGTGCAGAAGTGGTGGAGACCGCCCTATTTAAATGAGCGTTTTGCTTTTTCAATGTGGAGACGTGAGTGCACAGAAGCACACAATGACATTTGAAGAAGTTAAATTGGAAGCAGATGGACTTCTCTGTCTGCTGCACAAACATTTATTAATGTAGAAAACTAAATAAACAAATTCTTTTTTTTTTTTTTTTTAAATAAACAATTTTAAAATTTAATGATATTTTTTCCCCCTTATTTAATGTGGCTGCTCTCTCCCTCAAACACACTTTACTCTGCTTTTTCTCATTCAGTGGCTGTTAAATATTGACTATTGTTTTATTTAATTTATTTTCTTACACTAGAAAGCTTAACTTTTACATCTCCGCTGTGTTTTGTGTCAACATTCAGTGCAGCCATGATCTCTGTGTGTGAGTTTACACCATTGATGCGTCGTCCCAAACATATATGACGCCAGTCCAGAATTGATGGTAATGCATCAGAAATCTAGCCTTCAAACCACCAAATCTTTGGACAAAGAAGATCTCATAACCAATAATGGAGTTTGCACCAGCAGAGGGAGCAACGCAAGTACCAAGGAGAAACACAGGTTTGTCCGTCATCTTTAAAGGTCCCATGTCATGTTATTTTTCACACATCTCCATTTGTTCTAAGAACCCCAAAAACATAGTATTAGAGGTTTATCTTCCCAAACTCATCTGTTTTCCAGAGTTTTAGCCTCTGAGAAGTCACTTTCTGAGCAACTCTACACAAACAGGTTGATTTGTGGCCTGCTTATGCATATTCATGAGTGGGCGTGTCTATAGACGGGACACTGACTTCCTCCTCCCCACACTTTAGGCATGTGTATGAAGCCCTAATAGCACTTTATCATGTTTAAAGCACAGAGAAGTTAATTTAGCGTAACATGGGCCCTTTAAATAAACAATGTTATTGTCACACTGACTCAGCATCTGATTTTGGGACACACACACACAAACACACACACACACACAAATCCATGCACGCAAGCACGCAGGGCCGGAGTGGGACTCACTTTCAGCCCTGGAGCTTCATACCTCAGACCCAGAGGCGTTGTAACGGGGTAGGCAACACAGGCAAATGCCTAGGGCCCCGAGCTGAAGGGGGCCCCCGAGGGACGGCAGATATAAGCAATACAACTTGAAACCCCCCGGACACATTACGGTTATACGTCAGGCACCTCCCTAATGGGGCACCAATACGACCGGTGTCACGTCTGAGTTCACATGGATCTGAGTTCACATGGATCTGAGTTTGATTATGAGCATGTGCACTACCAGAAAATGAATTCATGCTACTTCTGCTTAGCTTTTTTCTACTTCCGCCGTACTGAGGTAAAAAATTAAATTTCAAAGCTAAGGTTCAAAGCTAATGTTATTTGATGAGTGCTGAATGGCTTCTTTTCTTGTACAAAAATTTACAAATGCTCAATATACGAGGCAGGAGAAAAATGTTTTATAATGTATTCTATGCAGTTTTTATTATTACATGTATTGAGTTTGTATTAAAAATGTTTTATCATTTATTCTATGCAGTTTTTATTATTACATTTATTAAGTTTATAATAAAATTCCATACAAAAAGAAATAATTTATTTTCCAAAGAAACATGATTATAATAAACATTGCAGTAAATAACAGTTAACCTAATGTAACTTTATTTTTTAAATCAGTATAATCCAGCACAGGTACATGTCAGTACGTACTGACATTTTAAGAGGATCTCAGTACGATGTGAACTCAGACCGTGACATCGGTCCCTGCATCAACGTGCTGATGTTATCAAACACACACTGATAAAGTGAGGCAGACTTACCCACAGGGCTCATGAAAAGAAGAAAAAACAAGAACAAGATGAAAATAAAAACATGATAGTGGTAAGTGAGAATGTGTAAACTATGTGTTACATTATATAAAAATAGTTTGTCCCAGTTAGTCCCACTCACTTTGTCCCAAACTCCCAGTCATCCACCAGCACCAGAAAAGTTAACTGTATATTTAAGTCTGTGTAAAGTGAATTCTGCCATTTTCTTCTAAACTCATTCACAAAGTGTGTTTATATGTATTTATTAATCATTCATATTCAACAGTGTGGTTCTGTGGTATGACAAACTTAGAGCACATTCTTACTTTACACCAATTTTAACAGTTTTATTTTAAGAAGTATTCCAGCTTTGCTTACATCATAAGTCTTGTTGCCAATGGCTGTGTACATACTGTACATTTATAGCCACACAATAAGTTAGTCCTTTGCTGATAATGATATTTTCTACTAGAATAAAGTATTTGTTGTCAAATGGTAAAACTGATACCAGCATCAATCCTACTCCTGCTGTCAGTTTAGTCTAGACTGTGTGACTAATTAGGGGGCCAAGCCCGCGGGGCCAGGGAACCACGTATGTAAGCATCCACGGTTCCTAGGACCAGCGGTGCTAGGAGCCCTATTGTAATCGTAAGGATTATTGTTACCTTTTATTTTTCCCCCGGTAAAAGTAGTGCTGCAGGCTAAACCGTGCAAGGTAGTGCGATGCCCCTTGGGGGTTGGGTCCAGAACACCCCGTGTACCTTGGACGCAAAAATTCACATATGTTCGCCAGCAGGTGGCGCTATAACAAAGGTCAACACGATTTGGATGATAACTCCCACACCGTTTGTTGCAAATTTAAAACCTTCATATCCACAGATTCCTTGAATAGCACTGAATCACCTGGGCTAGGCCACGCCCATTTCCGCCTAAACTTTTCTGGAGCAAAATCTCAAAAACTGGAAAACCTCCTTTTTCGAAATCCTTCTTGTGGTTTTGTCCAATCAGCGTGAAACTTGGCACGTAGAGTCTTCAGTTGCACGTGATATACAGTTAATAAAATGAGTTTGTTCGGGTAAATTATGCGCAAATTATTAGCGAGTAAAGTTTCCTAGCTAGCTATAAAAATGCAAACTGGCGCATATCTCGGTCAAAATAAATCCTAACAACACCAAATGTGAGATCGATAGTTGGCATGTGACTGTGAGGGTATGCGCCAAATTTGAATGATGTAGACCACTAGGGGGCGCTACAAATAATGACTATTTATATCTCTTAATTGGCACGACCAATTGTTACCAAATTTGGAGGGTATGATCTTGGGTCCCTCCTGAGGCGATGTCTCAAAGTTAATCACGATTGGTCAAAGTGGGCGTGGCTAATGACATAATAACATAAATAAACAAACATTTATTTCTGCTGAATTATTATGTTGAGGACAGTAAAATTTACAGGGTAGATATAGAAGACCACACAGACCACCCATTCCAAAAACTGCCCCACTAGGTGGTGCTATAATTGCAAAAACATTTTTGCCTTTAACTTTCACAATTTAATTCACATCTTCATAAAATTCATATCCACATGTTCCTTACATAGAGTTGCATTTTCTGACATAGGCCACGCCCACTCCCACAGCACATTGCTTTTTGTAAGTCACTACATATCACAAACTTATTTTTCCAAATTACTCCTTGGGGTTTTGTCCAATCGGCATGAAACTTGGCACGTACAGTCTTCATTTGGACCTGATCTAGAGTTTAGCAAAAAAATTTGTTCGGGCAAAATATGCGCAAAATATTAACTGTTGCATATCTTGATCAAAATAATTGCTAACACCACCAATTCTGAGACCCTTGGTTTATTAACCAATTAACCAATTATTATTATTAATTTATATCTCCTAAATGGCACAACCGATTTTTACCAAATTTGGTGAGTATGACCTTGGTTCGCTCCTGGGACCGGATCTTGAACAGCTTCTCATCCATTGTGCAGTCCCACAACACTGTTTATTCCACACAGCTCTGTGTAAAGACCTGGGCCCATAACCTGATGCAGAGTTAGACATAAAAAAACTTTATTGACTACTGCGTCACAACAGACAAACAGAAGACAGAGAGACACTTTGTGCAGGAATATCAAACCATCTATAGGTGAAATTACCACACTACAACACTTCCTACAGCTGACCATCCAAACAATCTGAACAGCTGGGGAGAAGAGCCTTTCAGACCACATGAAAAAGTTTCAGACCACATGAAAGGAAGGATATGGTTTTCAAAAACACCTGAAGGACTCCCAGGCTGTGAGTAACTTTTTATTTGTCTATCACTGAGGAGAAGTTTTCATTGGTCCACTCTGCCATAGAGCCCAGTTTTAGTGCAGAGCTGCAGCAGTGGTTGTAGGCCTGGAACTTTCTCCATCTCCACACAGGATCTCTGGAGCTCAGTCACAGTCATCTTCAAGTTCTTTGAAACCTCTCACTGAGGTCCTTCTCCCCCAACTGCTCAGTTTGGCTGGACGGCCAGTCCTGGTTGACCTGAACTTCTTTCATATCAACATTTTGGAGACTACTGAGCTCTTAGAAATTATAAATGAAGATTAATTTTTTCTAGCCTTCTTCATATCTGTCCCTTCTACAACTCTGTCTCTGAGCTCTTGGGGCAGTTCTTTTGATCTCATGGATCTCATTTTTGCTTTGATATACAGATACATATATTTATACAGGAATTCAGCTGGACTCCACAGCTGGACTGGACTGTGACGAAGGTATAGAACCATCAATTTTTTTTTACATGAAGATGTAAGACATCCTCACCTTCGGTGCCAACAACAGTGACTTTTACCCCTGCGTCCTGTGAGCAGAGTTCTGTCCTGGTTTTGGTGTTGAAGTAGGTCTGGCTAGTTTACTGGGGTCTAGAATTATATTAAAAATATAACTGAATAAGAATCTTTCTCGACAAATAATCAAAACTCTTCCGCAATATAAAAAAAAAAAAAATATTTTGGCCGCAAGGAGTTGCCGTTGTTGATCTGTGCTGCTATGGCATCAGCCGTCGCTGGACCCCGGACAAATCTGCCAGCCTGGACACCTTTGGTACTAACATTGGCAACATCTGGCAGGGGGACAGCCAATGTAAATCAGCCTCTGGCTGCAATCATTTTTTATTCATTTTTTTCTTATATTCAATGTTGCACATTGTCCCGTTAAAATAAAATCATTGAAATTGAAATCTCTTAATTGTGATAGCAAATGTTCTTTACAACAATTACGTCAATATGTAATGCTACGCAAAAAAATTAAGGCTTCAAATTGACGCTGTGATTGGTAAAGGTTATCGCGCCAAAAAATCCTAATAGTAGCACCTCTAACGTCAACCACATTTTTATGGGTGAGTAAAGCTCCAACACCAACAACTGCTGCATTTTCACTCTATTTTTTGTGTTGTCTTACAACAGCTTGTGTTTGTCAAGTTTCGTACTCTTCCTCAACATGCCAAACTTGAAAGGCCGAGAAAACGCAGATAACTCAGTTCATTTTCCTTTTCTTTTTTTAATTAATTTTTTTAATTCAGATGGAGGTTCAGTTTCAGGTTCATAACATTAACAAATTATAAAGGAAAAACACAATTACTGTATTATCAGCTTTCATTAAGGGTTCGAGACTGCGACCAAAATGGTCGCATATGCGAGTATATTTTCAATGTGTGCAAGTGAAAATTTTATCTGGTCGCATTTGTGCGAGTTTGTATAGGGTGACGTTATTTGATACGGAGTGGCTGAGCGCCTCATCACGTCCCACAGAGTGCACTTCTCTTTCTCTTTTTCTTCGCGCTGTGGGATTACCGTAAAACCATCTAAAAACAGGCACTGCAAATTGGCTGGCGGCTAGGTTGACCGAGGATTTTGAAGTGGAGGCTGGCTTGACCGCAGTGCTGCAGGTGAGGAGACGGTGCACTCTCACGCATCTTTGCTGCGGGTAATACTACGGTGAATGCACCGACTATAAACACCAATGTGCTCCTTTGGAGTGCGAGTGGTCCGTGAACGGAGCCAGGAATAACGAGTCCTACACTGAGTACGCGCTCACATTGAGGGCAGCAGTAAAAAGGAAACATGGAAAAACTTCTGTATATAACATTGTGTTTATGTCAACTGAGATGTGTAAGAACTTGAAGATGCAAGATACTGTTGTAGTTCTTGATGTCAATTTATTTTATTTTAAAGTATTTTGAAGTTATTTTTAAGGTATTTTTTGGCTCCAGGAGGACTTTAATCCAGGTGAGATGAGGTTAAATGGTTCCTTGTAGAGTAAAGGTTACAGACCCCTGACCAGGGGAAGAGGGTTAGGAGACCCCACTATCAGAGCTGGACCTTCTGAATTTAATTCATGGGGTGAAACAATGCAGATGCTAAGTTGGTTATGCTACTGTTAAGTTATTTCAAGTACAGCATTTCTGCAAAATAAAAAAACAGAATACATGTAACCTGTTGTTATGCTTTGCTGTTATTTGAAAATTATATAGAATAAATGACCTATTATTTCAGCCACTGCTTGTTTGCAGTAAAACTTAATATTGACACAAAAACATGAAAACTTTTAGCAAATATATCTCGAGTCATTGTCAATCTTTACTTCAGACAAAACTACGGTACGCCAGTTAAAGGAGACATACAGTATCATGCTTTTAAATCCTTCCTTTTTACATATAAATCATACAGTTGTGGTCTATATAAAGCGGAACTGCAATGCTTGGATCTGAATTCTTCATTATTATAGCTCCACCCCTTTTCTGATGTGCTTCTAAGAGCAACTCATTTTGGTGCGGTCTCTTTAAATGCAAATGAGACACTCCATACCCCGCCCCCTCTTCAGGTGACACTCGGTTCAACTCCACCCTGTTCGGCCATTTTTGTAGTTTGATAGAAGAGATATGATTATTTAGCGGCGCAGAAACCTAACAAGTGAGCTAACACAAGCACCGAGCTAACGCCAGCGCCGAGCTAACACTAGCGCTGAGCTAACGCTAGCGCCAAGCTAATGTCACGAAATGCATTTTAATACAGTCTTTTCAGAGACAAAAACGTCAAAATGAAATGACTAATGAAAACTTTAGACTTAAATTAAATCACGTAGGCCATATCATCAAGGATCTAAAACGAGCACACAGCGCTAACATATGAAGACGGTGCAACTGCTAATGCTAACAAAACAATGACAGGGACGTCTTATCATCACACTTTTTAGCGTTATTTACAGCTTACCGAAGTGCTCTGTTCATCGTCTCCAAAGATACAAGGAATTGAACCCTCAATCAGACAAAGTCTTTTGGCAAATCCTTCTTTATACTGGTGGAGGTTGATGAAGCAGTCATCCTTGAAGTGCTTCACACACACAAAAATGACCTTACCCACAGATGTGGGTACATTTCTATAAAAAATAAAACTCAACCAGGCACTTTGAAAAGGTTCTGATGCTGGGAGACGGTGTAATGAAGCATGTGGGTTACTACATCCAACAACCCAACATTTTGACTCATTCTCTCGTAACTTCGGCATCCTTGGACTACAAAATAAAAGCGAGAAATAAAAATGGCAGATTGCTCGAAGTGTTGGGCCTGGAGTCGATGTCCTAATTTGGTAGTTTGCTGCAAATACTGTGACGTTATTGTTCAAAAAACGTAATAGAGAATTGAAAAATCTAAACAGATTGAAAAATATGACCAAAACAGAATATAAAGATATCAACGGAGCACCTGAAGAGACTAATTTGAGCTTTTCTGTACTTCTAAACAATCTAAATATACAACAAAATGCATTTAAGGGCTAAAAAAGTGTAATTTAGTACATCCCCCACCCCCACCCCTGCTCAAAAAAAAGGAAAAAAAGATGCGACCAAATTCTGTGCTGGTGCAACCAACTGAGAAAGTTAGTCGCACCAGTGCTACCACTGGAAAAATTAGTGTAGAGCCCTGCCCAATTCATATTAACAATGAAAAATTCCCTAACACGTGCTGCTTAGAGTAAACAAAAGATCAAACAATAGCTTGGCGTCTAAAGCCACTAGTCACTCTCATAATTTTGAAATTAATAAACAAATAATGCAAACAATCAGCGCATGATGAGCTGCACACATACCGACGCTGTCGGTTGCAGTTTTGGTTTGTCACTGCTCAGCAGCCAGAGCAGACTGGCAGTAGACTGGTAGAAGGATCTCCTGCTAGGGGGACAGCAGCAGAGAGCATCAGAGGCAGGGATCAGTTTGCTTTGACTTGTAACATATGCTAACCTTGCTATTAACTTTTTATTTTTTATTTTCCTCATTTGAGATGTGGCTTGTGAGGGGGAGGGTGCAGAGCAGCAGCACCGCCTCCACACGTGTGTTACATGTAAAATCAGTCTCTTAAACCACATATGCCTCTGTGTGTGTGTGTGTGTGTGTGTGTGTGTGTGTGTGTGTGTGTGTGTGTGTGTGTGTGTGTGTGTGTGTGTGTGTGTGTGTTAATTGATGAAAAAATAAATGTTTTTTTTCACCAATTGCCATTTTGAGGAAAAATATAGAGATATGAATATTGTTGTTTTATCTTGTAAAGGATATGATTGTCTAAACTGTGTAAAATGAGGTGTAGGATTTTATTAATCTGAGTGTGTTACCTCAATAACTAATAGAAATCACTAGACTGATGAGATGCCTTGTTATGTAGCAAGTGATGCTAATGCTAATGCTACACTATAGTTCATTCATTTTCAGACCCACATATTCCTGTTTGACAGGGTCACGGGGGTCTGCCGGTGCCAATCTCTGGCTATCATTGGGCGCTGGGTGGGGGTGCACCCTGGACAGGGCGCCAGTCCATCACAGGGCAACACAGACAGACAATCACTCACTCTCATTCACTACTATGGGCAATTTAGAGACTCCATTCAATCTTATAGTCATGTGTTTGGATTGTGGGAGGAAGCCGGAGTACCCGGAAAAAACCCATGTAAACAACACTATAGTTAAAAGACTGTGTGACTATAAGAACATGTCAGATCTTTTGTTTGATGTTCATTGTACTTGGAACCAGTTTGATAAATTACTTACATACAATTTAAAAAAAAGATTTGAAAATGACCTTGTCTTAAATGATCTTTTATTCCTTTTTTCCATTTAGGGTGATGATTTTAAGTAGGTGAATTGGTTCGTTTTATTGGTAAATAACTTTAAAATAGTTTAAATGATTTTAATGAAAAAAATTGTATTTTGATGGTATTTTTACAAAAAATAAATGGTGATATGATTTTTTTCCCCATATCACCCACTGTGACTGAGGTAAAGGTAGCACTGCCTTGGGCCACAGTGTTTTAAGTGGGAGCCCCCTGCCTCTGTCATCATCAACATCTGTGATAAACACCTACAACATGAGACATGTCCCCAGATAAATGATGGACAGTTGGTTGATATGAAATATTAACAAATAAATGTATTTTGTCACATGTTCTCCACAGGGGCTGCTAAACAAGCTAGCTAACGTTAGCCAATGGGAACTTTAGCTAGCTAGCTCACTCTGTGGGTCTTTACCAGGTACTACGTGTTAAGGCTTCAGCGAGCAGGAGAACTCTGTCAGCATGGAAGATTTAGACAACACCGTACTGTCAGTGTTGGAGGGTAAGTCATGTTTTTCATTCATATTTGGTGATTATTAAGCAAAGTTAGCGTCTGTATTGGTAGCTTTGATCACATTAATGTTGCACACTGTTAGCTGGATGTTGTCTGTCCCTGTATGCAAAAAATGCCTTGCTTAAGTGCCGTGGATAACAACTACAGTGAGAGAAAATGAGTAAGTCAAGTTGTATCAGCTCCCAACTGTTAGTTTATTTTGAAAGAAATAAACCGAAAGCATTATTGTGGATAATTTAGTCTGTTCCACATACAAACTACACTCATTTATTTTCCATTTATACATTATTTACTATTATTATACATCAATGTTTGTCAGTTTTATGTTGAATTTCAACTTGTTCCTTTTTATATGGTTTATTAGGATGAAATATAAATGTCCAAAGTATAGAATAAAAAAATGAATTTTCACAAGAATAATTATTGCTGCAATGAATGCTTCTAATTTCCCAAAATGCATCTTTGTAATTGAATCAGTTATTGATATTAATCTGTTTGTGGATCTACTAATAGATATTGTTTTATGATTTGAATTAATTAATAAATTTGTCTTGGGAGCTGGAATGTGTCTCACATATAAACTTATATTTGTTTTATCAATGTCTGCAGCTGCCAGTATTGATGAGGAGGCTTTGAAAAGCCTTAGTCGTGATGACCTGAAGGATCTTTTTCCTGGAACTGAGATTGATTTCATCAGTCAAAAGATAAACACACATTGGAATAACTAATGGCATTATTACTATGAACGTTGTCTCATATTATTAATGCTCTTAATTGTCTTCTTTTTTTAAATCCTCCATAATTTTAATAGTGTGAAAATACCAGTGACCAAGAAGCCAAAACTTGTAACTTTTTTTCTTTTAATAACCTAAACTTTGGGTGGGACAGCAACAAGAAAAACCACTTACTACTGTTATTATTATTAATAATATTTCACCATAGTTGACCATCTACACCAAAATGTACAAGTGACTCCAAAATATGAGGTCCCTGAGGAAGAGGCAGGGCTCCACGCCACAACGATGGGTGTTAAAGAAGAGTTTCTTCTGCTCAAACAACACAGACAATGACACTGATGGTGACAGAAGTGGTGACACAAGCACTTCAACCATAATTATTGAGAGCAATGATGACCTCAGCGAGGACAGTTTAAATGAAGGTTTGTGCTAAAAGTGGGAACAATTCTGTCTCATGTGCCAGAGTACATTGTAATGTACACAATGTTGGATATTGACCTGTGTTTTACTGTTATTTTGCTTATGTGTTTACAAATGATTTCATTATTTTCACCAGGAAAAGCGTCTCCACTTAAATCAGCTGACACAGTCATATTCCACATGATCAATATCAAACACATTTTTATAATTTCCTAACAATAAGTAAAAAATTGAGATGATCAAATGAAATAGGTAATTGACCATTCCTAAAAACAATCTGAAAGTCCAATAAGAAAACACAGCTCCACTCAAACTGTTATTGTTTTTTAGACTTTAGGTGAAGTGAAGTTTGACCTCTGATAGGTGTACCTTACACTCTTTATGATTACTGTTTTCTGGTTTTGTCAAACCTAGTGGGGGAAGTAAGTAATGACTTTCTAATATAATTGTGCATTATATTTTATTCATACACATGCCACTAACTATGATTTATCTTCTCTGATGCTAGTGTAATAGTGTTTCCATGGAAACGTCTTTGCCTCACCGTCTTATTTTATAGTCTGAGGATGCAGGTGAGTCACTACAAAACATTGAGCAAAATGTACAAGAATCCCAACACAAAACCCAACCAAGGCGATTTTGCCCAAATGTTGGACCTTGAGTTCAAGGCTAGACGGGCTTTCATTGATGCAGATATTACAAAGGAAGAAGACTGACCTATGAAACTCTTTGATGCATATCCCTGCTTCAAAGACACTGGAAATGTCAGCTTTTTGACTTCCGTCCTTGGTACTGTGTGTTTCTGTCTGTGCAGTCTGCCCTGTATCAAGCCTGCTCAGTGGTAATAACTGAACAGAATTGTGTCTTAGGCAATGGATGAGCTGCATCGCCAAATTGCAACCCCCAATTTTTATTTTTTATTAATAATTTAAAAGGTACAATAAACATTAAACACACCCTTTACAATTACTGTACATGTTTTCTCTTAATTGAATATTAATATTACAAATGCTTTTGGATTTTGCACCATTGTTGTTATTGTTCCCTCGAGACAATTACACTATACCTGTAAGTGTTATATTGTATTATAGTGCATTATTCTAAATGTTAAATTAGGTTCTATTTTTTTCAATGGTTTGTTGTGTCACAGAATTGCATTGTTTTGTTTTGATATATAAAATAAATATGTGCTAACCACTACATTAATTCTAATGAAATTCAGTACATCTACACGTCTGCTGTATGTTGTCACCACTAAAATGTAGTATTTTTTTTCTAGATCATCACCAACTCAGGTTGATCCAGGCTGATTAAAACCATCCCATCTGAGCTGAGACATGAACTGATCCATTTATTCACACATTAGTTCTTCCAATGTCTTTAAACACTTTTATTGATACACACAGACCTGGTCAGAGCAGGTTACACTCCCAGTTAGGATCATGGAAAATAACATTTGCTCCATCTCAGTATCTAGTTTAGACTTTTTTTAGACCAGTGTCCTGGGTATGATGGGTTTATGAGGAGAACAGTACTCAGCCATGTTGGGAAGTCCAGAAATCACACAGCATTTCACCCAATCATACTCGCTGTGGTCTATGCCAGAAAATACCACAGACCAAGTATTTGTAGTGTAGTCATAGCACTCAACAATTCTGTTTTCTGTGCTACAAGAGACAACAAAGATCTGCTTGTTCATCACTGCAATGTCAAAGTCACTGTGTGTGTGGACCATTTTAGGGACATCGTACCATGTGTTGGTCACTGGGTCATAAGCCTCAGCAGACCTCAGATATCTGGACCCATCTCTGCCTCCAACTGCAAAAATGTGGCCCATATATGCAACGACTCCAAGTCCACACCGAGGTGTTCCCATAGGAGTGATCAGTGTCCACTGGTTGGTGTCTGGGTTGTAATACTCAGCAGTATTCAGTGCTCTATTATTCAATCCTCCACATATGTAAATCTTGTTGTTCAGTGTGGTGCAGCTGGCGTTGACCCTCTCTTCATTCATTGATGCAATGAACGTCCACTGGTTGATGTTGGACTGGTAGCGTTCAGCAGTTCTTAGTGAGGTACCATCATCATTCCTGTAGCCTCCCATAGCGTAGATGTTTCCCTTTAGCACGGTAACACTCACACAGCGCCGTGACTCCTGCATTGGTGACATCTCCTGCCAAGTGTGTGTGACTAGGTTAAAGCTCCACATTATGTTATAGGGGTCAGTCATTCTTATACCACCACCCACAATGTAGAGGTGTCTACCAAGGAAGACAGTGCTGTAGAAGAATAAGTGAGTCATGGAATCCCACAGACTAGGATTAGTCTGAACTGTGATCCAGCTGTTAGTTCTGTAGTCAAAGGCCTTTATGATCTTAGAATATAATCTAAACATCAGTAAGACGGCGTTTGGCAAGCGACGGCAAAACAAGGTGTTGTTGATCCCAGACTCAGAGCAGAGTAACGAAGGTTGAGACATGACTTTAAGGGTATCAGAGACCAAGAGGTGGGACTCAGGGTTTGTTTTTACCACATCATTGTTAAGCACATTGTCTGTGATGTAACTTTTGTCCATCAGCCCCAGTCGTACCTTTGGTAACAGAGTAGAAATGGCTCCCTGTCGTTCCTCAGGCATGTGGTTTATCCATCTTAAAACACTTTGATAAACTGTGCTCTCCTGGGTCACAGTAAGGTCATCCTGACCCAGGATATCAGCCAGCTCCTGCACCTCAAGCTGCAAAAACTCTTCACAGAGTGAAACTTCCTCAAAATTCTCACAGATAAAGTGAAAGGCCTCATACTTCAGTTGAAACAAAATGGGAATATACCAGACTTTAGTAAACTGCCACAGCCCAATGCATTTTTCTGGACAGAGGTGATCCTTCAGAGCTTCAAAGCATGTTTGTTCCAGACTCTTTACATTGAACTGATGCACTTCCATCATTAGATCAAAAATATAACTGTTGTCAGAGTGACAGAGATAAAGTAAATTCACTGAGTCCAAGGAGTTTGTAGGTTATAGTGTCTCTCTCTTAGAACATTCTCTCTCATTAAAGAATACTCAATCTGCTGCTGAGTCCTTTGATGTGTGACCAGCTCCTGATGATGTCATCAGCAGTGTGATGACATCACAATGAAATTCACACTGACATTCCTTTTGCTGGCTCCTTATTGGTGGATGGTGTTCTTTTTTTTTGTCCAGTAGTCAAATAGGGGTGTGTTTCAGATATGCATCCTCACTTGAACTTCAGGAAATGCTAATATTCTAGTTTATTATTAGTTTACACTGAGCCTACAGTTTGAAACATGCAGACAGTTTAGATCAGATGTGTGATGTAATGTGTTTTCTTGTTTGAACTGGGTGTGTTAATTAAAATGATCATGTGTAGGGTTTCCTTTGGTCATTCATTTCAATACAATTTTGCATTGTACAGTACAATGAATGTACCTGTCTCTAAAAAGGACTTGGAGATAATTCTCCTGTTTGACTTTTCTCACCTTCATTTTAACAAACTACCAAACTGTGCAACATACAGGGAACCAAACATTTAAATGTTAACCTTGTAACGACTCATTTGGTCTCAGAGTCAAGGAGGAGTAACAAGACCAGTTAGAATGGTGTAAAAACCAAACAACGTAGTTATTAATTTACCAAATGGAGCAATAAACCAAACTAGTGGAAACAATGACAATACTTTGGGGGGAAAAAAAAAAAAACAACTAAAAATGACACCTAGAAACTCAACTAAGAAATGTAGAAGG